>NC_046172.1:90353379-90437876 GCF_011064425.1 Rattus rattus
AGAAATTGTAAAAAAAAAAATAAAAAATAAAATACCTAATGATTAAAAAAAAAAAGAAATTGAAATAAAATAAAAACACATTAACCAAAACCAAACAGATATTTAACAACAAACAGAATGGGTTCATCTGCATGCAATATGACTTTAAGGCAAGAAGCATCTGCACATTAAGCAAACACTGACACAATTAGATTTAGAAATAGATAATTCAACAGTAATAATATTTGGACTTATCAATCCTCCACTTGGAAAAACGGCAATGAAAGAAAAAAGTGCAAGTTATTTATAAAGACCTAAGTGACGTTTATAGAAAAAAAGTCCCCAACAATGTTGCAATAATATTTTCAGATAAAATATTGACCCTGAATATTTTTCATCTCACCAAGTTGTCTGTTTTATGCACTTGACCTTCCAAAACTTATGACTGATTGGAACAAATACAAATACCTTTGTATTTGTTAGTGACATGTTTAGAAATGTATTGTGATAACTTTTTGCTTGGCTTTTCTTGTTATTCACTTATTATTTTAGGGAATATTGCACTCCAGAAGTTGGTACTGATTACAGTTACAGAGTGGCCAAGGCTGGCAGACTGGTCATGTTTCTAGCTAGAGTTATGAAGAAGGGAAGGGTTATTTCAAACTCTTGAAAGATAATTATAGTTGGTGCACTGATAAAGAGGTAGGCATAAGTATAGGATTCCTCTTTTGCTTTTTTGGCATTAGAAGCAGTGTTGGGGCCTGCATAGGTAGCTTACCTGTTAAAAGCACTTGATGCTTTTGCAGAGGACCTATATTCAGTTCCCATCACCACATGGTGGCTCATAGCCCCTTGTAACTCCAGTTCTAGGGGATCCAATGTCTTCTGAGTTCCATGGTACATATATGTGCATTCATGAAAGACACTCATACACATCAAATAAAAATCTTAAAAGAAAATCTTATTGATGATAATTTTTAATATATAGTAATTTTGATATATAGTAAAATAGAATAGTGTCAGGACCCCCATATACCCGTTAACTTGTTCTAACCATTATCACTTCATAGTGAGCCTTGCTTAATTGACATTCCCTTACCTATTCTTCACTAATTTATCACTAATTTTCATTCTAGACATTACAGTACGAAACCCCCTTTTTGTAAAATCTTGTAGTCAGGCAGAAGAACATGATGGTCCTGCATTGAATTATGGGTTGGGAAGTTCAGCCTCTGATTACTAAGAGATATGTGGAAAATGTAATTTTTCTTGGCCCCAGTTTCTTTCTGTGTAGGCCCTCCACAATGACCACACTATACATTGGAAACATCTCAGGATCTGTAGGAAATATGGAACATGTTGGGAGAGCAACCTTTCTTTAATAATAAAAAGAGAAGAGGACCGAAAAGATGGTTCACTGCTTCTTCACTGAGCAATGGCTGTCTGTGGTTCTAACACATGCAACATAATAGATAAAATGTATTTTGTTACTTTAGATATTATACTTATATTAAATCCGTATTACTAGCCTAAATCATGATCATTAGTAACCTAAAGATATCGTTTTTGCCTAAATCATTCCTTCAAAAAGCTATGCATATATGCATATATAAGTATGTGCTTCTTTTGCACATGAGTGCAGGTGCTTGCACTGAGCTGTCTTTCCAGGCCACACCCCAAAATTATTCTTTTTAAAAAAATGAAATTTTATTTTGATGAAAAACTCGAGTTTACAACCACGTTGTAAATGAAGAGCAAACAGTCCATTTTCCTATCCCATAATGCTTAAGAAAAAAAAGCATTAGTAAATAAATATATGAATGGATTAAGGAACAGGCAGACTGGACAGTAAACGACCTCTTGATGGTCACCCTCCATGCCTGTGATTCACTCTAAAAGGGCTGCAGGCCTTTGGAGATGAGTGAACCAACGGCATAAGCATCAAATTTCATCTTAATTGTTTAAATAAACCCAAGATAAATATGTTTCTGCCTGTTGTGGGCCAACTATACATACTGTACTGAGGAGTACTCTGATAGAAGCATTTATGTTATGTTGTGCATCACAGCTCTAAAATGGCTTCAGCAGCTCCATTTAACAACCATCTATAAAGTGCAACTCTGTCACATTCTGCATCTTACCTGGGGCATGGTGAGGATCAATCCACACTGAAAGTACCCCAGCTGCCAAATTCCCACCACTTCTGAGAAGACCTAGCTATGTGAAAAAGAACGGTTGTCATTACAAAGAACCAATTTTCCACACCTACTGGTAAACAGATATGTTTATAGAACTGAAACCAGGATGCTAAAGTTGTACTTGTCAAACAAAACATTCAGCTACCTTTGGTCTTTAAAAAAAAAAAAAAGCCTACTGCAGTCTCCTAAATGTGTGCATCTCACGATGAAGAAAATCGGCCTCAGAGTGCAGAATGAGGAGTACGACGTCACTGTGGAGAGTAGCAGGCTATGGTTTCAGGAACATTAGCATCACAGCATTGACTTCTGTGCGCCAGGATCGAGGTCATTGTTGCCGAGGCGGGGTGTCTGGGAAGGCTATCCAGCTCATCCTCCTGGGGAGTAGGGTGCATGACTACCAGCTGGTCCTGGGCAATGTCTGCAGCAGGTGCTGCCAGGTTGGTGATAGATTTACTCTTTACACACTGAGAGTTGACATGCTGACTCTTTCCTTCCTCCTTCTCCCAGGACATTTGAATGAAGGGTCTTTGGACATAGTTGTAAATGACTTCTGGACGGCCCCCTGGCCTTTTCTTAACTTTTTCTTTGTTGGTAGGGTAGCCTTCTATTCCACATCTAATCTTCTTAAGACCCCTCTCTTTCAAAACTGATATGGCCACATTTCTGTTTTCAATGTACTTTGAGAATCTATATAATTTTGTGCTATGAATAACCTGTGAATACTCCTCTCCCATCTGTGGTGGATACTCCTCATCCCAATCAACCACATCATCGTCTGTAAGCACAACGATATGACACTCTCGTTCTCCATCCTGGGCCCTTGCTACCATGAGAGGGAGGATCATTTCTTCCAGATAAAATTCAAATTCTCTACGTGCACCATTGTTTGATAACTCATTCATAAGGGCACCGAGATCTCTACATTTAATTGTGCTGTCTTCAAAAGAAATACAAAGGCAATTGCATGCTTCTCTCAGTTCAGGAATAGATATGCCATCAGGACAACTCATAATTCCTGTCTTATAGTAATCCAAAATAGCCCGAAATACAGTAGAACCAATTCCCCTTGCCACCTCATATTCTCCCTTCTCATTGGGACGTGAGAAATTATATTCCCGGTCAGATCCAAACATTCTGCCCAACATTGTATTTGGATGTGCAGTAAAAATGGACCGGTCCACAACAAATCTGGTGTTATCCACTATCAGGGTCACTCGCTCAGATGTCCTCACATTCTGAGCCCCTTCTTTTGCATTCTCATACACAAACGCCATCTCCCCAGATGTCTTATAGCTACCATCTGAGCTTGACTGGCTGTTGTTCCTGCTACTGTTCCCAGCACTGCTTATGGAGCCATTTGGGGATGCTCTTGGAGGACAAAGACTGCTTGGACGAGACGAACTATTGTCTTTTGTAAGTTCAGTATGATGCTGCCTTGTTGGTGAAGTCACGTTTCGAATGGAAGGAGTGAGCTGAGACTCCGCTCTCTCAAGAGATGAATCTTGTGATCTGTCCCTTGATGTCTCATGTCCACCACTAGCACCATGCAGACTCATTTTGGTGTGGTCGACTCCTCCCTTAGCAACATGTGAGGCGCATCACAATAGGGTGCCCACTGCCTCACACTGTCTCTCTGGTGACCCAAAGATGACAGGAAAGGGGCGGGGCTCTCACTGGGTTACTCTGCCTGGCCTGCCACTTAACCATTAACCTGATCCCTCCAGTGCTAGGTGTGCCTCCCTCCACCTGTGCTTACCAGAGCCGCCCCCGCCGCCATGGGTGTTACAAGCCCACCCCCAAACTATTCTTGTTTTGTTGTTTATAGTTTGAGTTTTCTTCTTGGTTCATATGCTTTACTCTTTTGTCTTAGAAATCAGGATTACTTGTAGTGCATAATGCTTGAATCTTCAGTGTAATGACAGCATGGATTAAAAAAAGCAATTGCCTTAAATTCATATTGTATATTTTCTCTGAAATCTCACTTCCTCACATAGAGACTACCAAATTTCTTTTATTGGATATTTTTTAAAATTACATTTCAAATGTTATCCCATTTCCTGGTTTCCTGTCCATAAACCCCCTACCTTATTCCCTCTCCCCCTTCTTCTATAAAGGTGTTCCCCCACCCAACCACCCGCCCCTTCCCACCTCCCTCCCATGACATTCCCCTACACTGTGGGGTCCAGTCTTGGCAGGACCAAGGGCTTCTCCTACCATTGGTGCCCAACAAGACCATCCTCTGCTACATATGCAGCTGGAGCCATGGGTCATCTTTGGATAGTGGTTTAGTCCCTGGAAGCCCTCATCGGTTGGTATTGTTGTTCTTATGAGGTTGCAAGCCCCTTCAGCTCCTTCAGTCCTTTCTCTAACTCCACGAATGGGAAACCCGTTCTCAGTTCAATGGTTTGCTGCTAGCATTTGCCTCTGTATTTGTCATGCTCTGGCTGAGCCTCTCAGGAGACGGCTATATCAGGCTCCTGTCAGCATGCACTTCTTTAACAAATTTGAAGGAACTCAGGAGGTAAACCTTAGTGGAAAGAGTGCTATATCAGCCAAAAAAAAAAAAAAAAAAAGACACACTTTGTTAGAAGCGGAATCTTTCTACTCCAGACCTACTGAAGCACAATGTGCATTTTATTTTGTTTTATTTTTGTATTAAAATATGCTTACTATTAAAATACATTAGTTGTGAAATGAAATGGGTTTCACTGTAGCACTGCATATATGAGTAAGACGTTCTTTGCTTTCTTTTCTCTCCAATCCCCCTTTCACTTCCAAATCTTTTATTAGTCTCCCTTTAGCTTTCATGTTCTTTTCTTCTATCCCTTGATGTCACAAATGAGAGAACATGTGATACTTTTCGATAATTGGCTTATTTCATTTAACAGGATTGATCTCGGAATGTGTATTGAAAAATGAGATCTGTCACTAATGAGATTGCTCAGCAGGTGATGGTACTTGCTGTTAACTGTGATAACCCAAGTTTGATCTCCAGGACGCACATGGTGACCAAGTGAGCACTGACTTCCTCAAGTTGTCCTCTGAGTTGTACATGTATGCCATAGCACGGTGAGTCCCTATGTTTCTCCATGAATGAATGAATGAATAAACACATAAACAGAGATACACATGATTCATATGCATTGAACTTTGCAAATGTTTGAAGTGGTTTGATAGGATTTTAACTGTTCCGTCGGTGTCAGCTATTTAGTCTCTTCGTGATAGTGAGGGTTGGGGCTGGTGTTCCAACTCTAATTTAGGTTTGGAATCAGCAATGACTGACTCAGGGCTCAAGCTAGGTAGGCTCTAAAGTGCCACAGAACATGCCTTACAATAATTTGTGCTGGCTTCATGGAAACGAGTCTCAGTTTAAAAGTCATCTACTACTCTCAACAGGTGTCTTGATTTAACTTTTCTGCTCGCCACTGATTTCAAATGATTCTATCATGTGAGAATTTTCTTCCAAGTCTTCTATTTTAGTAAAATATAATCACATCACTTTTTACTACCATCTCTTTGCTCCTTCCTCTCACATCTGTCTCCCACTCCCTCCCTAAATCATACTCTTTGTTTGTACACATTCATATAAGTGTATAAATATATAAATACAACCTACTGAGTCAGCTGTTCAATGTTTTAGGGATGACCATGTGTATGTATGTATGTGTACTCATACACTTAAATGTATTATTTGTAATTTAGGTAAATATAAAATAACGATCCCTTGGATCTTTCTCAAGCATCTTTAGTTTTATTTATCCTACCTATCTCCTTTCTACCCTCGCTCGCCCATGTCTCCCCAGTTAAAGCCTCCACCCTATTTTCCAATATTGCTCTTTTTAACACCTGTCACTCCCCGCCTTAGAGTTCTATCTGCAACTTCTTGGAACCTTTTTATTTTTCCTTGTTTCTGTGGTTACTCCATGTTATACACTCACATTCAGAGCTAAGAACCACAAATGAGAGGTAGCATGTGACTTTTTCTTTCTGACTCTTGGGTAGGGTTACCTTACTCAGTATGATCTTTTCTAGTTCTTTACAGCTGAAAAGTATTCCATTATGCACATGTATCACACTTTCATTATTCATTCACTGGTTGAAGGACATTTAAGTTGTAAATAGAGCAGCAATTAACATGGCTGGGCAAGTACCTGTGGAGTTAGGATGTCCAATTCTTTAGGAATATGCCAGGGGGTGGTAAAGCTGGCTCATATACTCCGTGTACTTAATGAATAGGCTATATTAATAAAAGTAATGCACTATTAAGAAAAAAAAAGCTGGCTCATATGGTAGATGTCTTAGTTAGGGTTAAGTTAGGGTTTTACTACTGTGAAAAGACACCTTGACCAAGGCAACTCTTACAAGAACAACATTGAATTGGGGCTGGTGTACAGGTTCAGAGGTTCAGTCCATTATCAAAGCAAGAACATGGCAGCATCCATGCAGAAATGGTGCAGGAGGAGTTGAGGATTCTACCTCTTCATCTGAAGGCTGCTAGCAGAATACTGACTTCCAGGCAGCTAGGTCAAGGGTATTAAAGCCCACACAGACAAGCTTTCACTTACTCCAACAAGGCTACACCTCCCTTCAGTGCCACACCTTCAAATAGTGCCATTCCTTGGGCCAAGCATATACAAATCATCACAGTAGACTTATTTTTAGTGTTTTTGGGGATTTTCCAAAGTGCTCTTTAGAGCTGCTGTAGCAGTTTGCCAACTCACCAACAATGAATGAGAGCTCCCTCTTCACTGAAAACCCATCAACAGCACCTGCTTTTACCCTCTCCAATCTCCGGACTTAGCCATGGTTGCACATCCTGTTCACAGGCCCATTCTGATAGCCCTCACTCCAGCACTCCCTAGTCTATTTGCATTATTCCCATGCCTAGTCTGAGCTGCACATCTGTGAAAAGATCCACTCCCAAGAATCCTGGCAGCGCTCTTATTAGTGCCATCCTCAATCTCTGGGCCTTGCCACACAGTCTGTATGCCGTCCTAGCCTGAGGCACCCAAGACAACTCAGAAATCTACTAAAAGCACGAATAGATTAACCTTTTCATGAAAGCAGAAGTCAAAACCTTTTTAAAATCCCATTTCTTTAAATCCTATAATGACTTCAGACTGTCTCTTTTACAAAGAAACTTCTCTTATGAGGGCTAACAGCTGCACTAATCTCTGGGCATAGAGATATGAATTTAGAAGGGAATTTGATTCTATGTTCACTTAACAGAATTATAATAGTAATTCTTAGTAACTCTTAGGCTCCATGAGCTCCCTAGTCATGGATTCTTGGGGCAGATTTATTATTTCCTGCATGGATTTCTTCCTATTGAGTGGGACTTCAATACAATCAGAAAGCACCTGGCTACTTGCATGACATTTGCAAACTCCCAGTTTTTTGAAGCACAGAGAGTAAGTGTCAGTGGATTGTTCAGTCACAAACAGGACATCTATATCATATACCCTCAAGGCAAAGGACCGTGGAGGAAGAAGAAGCAGGAAAATTCTAAGAGCCAGATATCGGGGATGACTCGAGCGAATCTAATCACTGTCTTCTGACATGACAGGACCACTTCCCTCATGAACTCACAGCAGCTCTAGTGGTCTGCAGAAGATCTGAACAAGATCAAGCTAACAAGCTTTACAATAGAGAAGGGCAGCAATAGGTGATGGCTTCTAGGGAAGGAGAGTCAGTTTAATTTAAGGGTGTGTCTCCTGACAAGCTGGCCATACTCCAGTACAGCCTCATGAGAATATGGGCAGCACAAATTGAAATCCTTAGGTTAAAAAAAAGAGGACATGAAGTTGGGAGAGAATGGGAAAGTGAGTGATGAGTCTGGGAGGAGGTAAGGGAGGATTGCATATGAATATGATCAAATACATTGCATACAGTTCTCAATATAAATATATTCAAAGCTCCCATAATGGCTATTACATTTCTATGTAGGTTTGGGAGAAGAAAAATCATGTTCAAATCATAGTTTTTTCAAGAAAAAATCCAATTGAAGTTTATTTTCACTACTAGTTGTATATTATTCCTTTAGAGATATGTACCTATTCCCTTCTACCAAGCACACAAGCGAGTCTGAGAAGCACTGAGCATGCTAAGAATTTTGCTAAATGATGGGATACAGAGATGACTAAAACGCAGGTCTGATCTCCAGCATCATATAATGGGGGCTATAAAATATGCTCAAGTAGACTCCAAGTTCCTGGAGGGCATAGTGCTATATACCCTACTTATAGCTGAATCAATAAAACACACAGATTTCTCTTGTAATGATAATGTCACTTCATTTACCAACCATTGGATGAGCTGCTCACCCTGTATGTTGGAGTGTTCTGAGAGCTGAGGAAAGAACTATAAATCAGAGAGTGTCTCAGCCCTCAGGTGCATCTTCTGATGGGAGAGACAGAGAAGCAGAGACTCACAATACACTGAGGGCACTGTGTGCTGCTGAGAAACACTAGAAGCAATGATTTGTAGAAGGAATGCATTCTATATGGGGTGACATCTAAGACAGAGTAACTATAACTTTGGGAAGTGATATACTTCCCAATGAAAACTTACATTTCTGCTGTAGTTTGGTTCTGAAACATTCTCTAAAGGCTCCTATGTATAGGCTTGATTGCCAACCTGTAGTTCTATTGGAAAGTTCTAGAACTTTTCATAGGTGATGTCAGTTGGAAGGAAGTTAGTTTGTTAGAGATATGTCTTTGAGAAGGATGCTGGGATATCAGTCATTTCATCTCTTTCTCTTTTTTTTGCTTCTAGACTAGCATGAGGTAGACAAATACCTCATCTCAAGCTACCTCCACGATGCTCTGCCTCAACACAGGTCTCAAATGAACAGATCCAAACAACTGTGGATGAAACATCTGAAACATGAACCCAAATAAGCTGCTTTTTTCTGTAAGTTGTTTATCAGGCATTTTTTGCCACAGTGACAGGAAATTAATGCACAAAAAAAAAGTTAAGCCATTGGAGTTTGGATTCTTGGGGGAGGGCAGTAATGGGTAGAGAATGGGGAGGGGAACACCCATATAGAAGGGGAGGAGAAAGGGTCCGGGGGATGTTGGCCTGGAAACCGGGAAGGGGAATAACATTTGAAATGTAAATAAAAAACCCAATTTAATAAAGATGGGAAAAAAGTTAAAGGGGAGCTCCCTTTCATTTGAAGTAAATTTGTGGTATGTAAAAGATATTTTTCATGGAACCTCTAATAAGCTTATGACAAATATCTCCAGACCAAAATTGGCAGGCTTACAGTAGCTCTCAAGGTTTCTGCATTCTCAGTTAACTCGTTAAAAAAACCAAAACCTTTACATTTTTGGTTGTGAGCCTAGCCCTTAACAGCTGTGCCATCTCTCTAACCCAAGGCTACAGGATCTCCATGACACAGGACAACTACAGAATATCTGAGAGGAGTCCTGGAGAAAATCTAGTATTGACGGTGTGGAACAAGACAGAGACCTCAAACTCGACCAATGACACCTTGCAATGAACATTTGCAAATAAAGATGTGTGGACAAAAGGGTATACTGTGTAACACACTATTGCTGCCGTGATAAAATTTTGTCTTTTTATTAAAAAGTACTAGTTATTTTATTTTATTTTTTGTTTTGTTTTGTTTTCTTTTTTGTGGGGGAGGTTGCAAGGGTGGAGGGCAGATAAAAAGGGACAGGGAGATGAGTGGTATTGGGGTGCATGATGTGAAATTCATAAAGAATCAAAAAGGTTAAAAAAAGCAAAACTCACTCCCCCCTGCACAAAAACTACAACACATATTTAGAACAGCATATAATTTGCCATTTTAACCAAAGGTGGTGGAAGGAAACTGCTATTGTGATTTGTTCACCTGAAGGATGCAAATGTATTGCTATTGAAGGAGCCTGACAGCATAGTTCCTTAGGAGTTAAGAGTTTGTGTACACTGTGGCCCCTACTTCCGCCAGTACCATGGAGGAAGTGTTGTCTTTCACTTTCAGTCAAGTAAGACGGCTGCTTTAATAAAACCCTATGGTGAGCTTGATTTGTAAGTCTGGACTTTGCGAGACAGGCATCCATTCTAGCAAGAGAAACTTGCTAAATTGAGATCAGAGTTTTCCCTGACAAAATGGCAAGAATGTACAGTTTTTGTGACTAAATTTGAGACTCCTGTATATGTTCTTGCTCTGATGAATTAAAAAGAATATACGTTGTACGAAATTCTCAAATAATAAATTAAAAATATTCCCAAGCAGATTTACATGTACTCAGGCTCCTGAGAGTATTTGTGTGGTCAGATAGTTCCATGCCTAGGACATTTGCCTACAGAAAATATGCCAAAGGAGTTGAGAGGCCTCCGTGGTGACAATTTCTGTGGAACCATTGAACATGCCCCATGTGACATAAAGGATATGTCAGATCGCAGATATGCCAAGATCAGAGAAGATTTTTTACTGGTAATGATGTTTAATTTTATGTGTTAGTTGTCTGGGCCCTGAGCTACCCACAAATCTCGTCAAACATCCTTCTGAATGTGTGTGAAAATATTTTGGATTAAACGAACATTTACTTGGTAGAGAGAGAAAAGAAGCTTGTTCTTTCTGACAATGGTGGGCCCCATTCAATCAGCCATGACTCTCACCTAGAAAGAGGGAGACTGTCCTCTGTGCTAGGGCATTTTTTTGTTGGTGTGTTGGTGCTGAAATGCAAGCTGAAATATTGCCTTCTTCTTGGTCCCCCCCACACAAATATTTTAATTATTTTTGACTTTGGTCTCATTCACCTCAACTCCTCCCAGTAACTCCTCCCAGTAACTCCTCCCAGTAACTCCTGCCAGATCTAGCTTTACCTCACCAACACCCAATTTCATTTCACCTTTTTATACGTAGTAACACATGAACTTAAATTTGTGTTGCTCATAAAATCAAGGGTTTAAGGCTATCTACTGAGTATGGTTGGCTTAATAGGAGCCACGTTCTTTTGTTTTTTTATTAACTTGAATATTTCTTATATACATTTCGAAAGTGTTATTCCCTTTCCCTGTTTCCGGGCAAACATCCCCCTCCCCACTCCCCTTCCTTATGGGTGTTCCCCCCCAACCCTCCCCCATTGCCACCTCTCCCCCAACAGTCTAGTTCACTGGAGGAGCCACGTTCTTAAAGAAAAGTCACTCTCTCTCCCCTAGAAGCCATCAACTATCCAAGATTATGAAACCCTCCCCAATCCATGCTAGACTGTTGACTGACTTAGCTTTTTTTGGTTTCCAACCTTACTGCCTTTTGATGGGAAACATCAGTTCTTCTGCATCTCTTACAGGACTTGAGACTTGTTACCCTCAAGAATGGAATTAACCCATTCCTTATAGAATACCTACACTATATATTTTATAGAAGCACACATATAATATCTTAGTCATTGTTCTATTGCTGTAAAGAGATATCATGACCATGGCAACTCTAACAAAAGAAAACATTTAATTGGGGGACATTGCTTACATTTTCAGAAGTTTAGTCCAGTACCCTCATAGTGGGAAACATAGTGGCATGCAGGCAGACATGGTACTGGAGAAGTAGCGGAGAGTTCTACATCCTGGTCCATAGGCAGAGAGATTGAAAGATAGATAGATAGATAGATAGATAGATAGATAGATAGATAGATGATAGATAGATAGATAGATAGATAGATAGATGATAGATAGATAGATAGATAGATGATAGATAGATACATAGAGAGATAGATAGGTAGATAGATAGAGAGATAGATAGATACATAGATAGATAGATAGATAGAGAGATAGATAGATAGGTAGGTAGATAGATAGATAGATACATACATACATACACGTAGGTAGGTAGGTGGGATAGATAGATAGATAGATAGATAGATAGATAGATAGATAGATAGATAGTGACACACTTCCTCTAAAAAGGCAACATTCCTACTCATTTCAAAAACTTCCACTCTCTGGTGGCTAAACATTCAAACATATGCACTTTGAGGGGTATTTTTATTCAAACCACCACATATACTATATATCCTATTACTTTTGTGCATTATAAATACATAGTATAGTTATATCTCCCCATTTGTTCTGTTTCTCAGAAGAACTTCATTAGATCTGTTATATAAAACCCATATTGACGTTTACATGTTCTTCTTCACTAGACTTTAACCTTCCTGAGCTGACTGTCCAGTGGTCAGAGAAGAAAAATATTCATGCTGGAAGAAATGCAGTAACTGTCTTTGTCTCTATGACTGCTGAGAAATATGATCTTGTACAAGAAACTCCATTTCTCTCCATGACTGCCAAGAAACATGATCCTGTCCATCGAACGATACTTCTGGATTAGAAGATTAAAAACTCATTGGTTCCAGTTATGCTAACTACTACCTGAGACTTGGAAAAGTGATTTAACTTTCTTAGAACTTGTGTTTTCAAATCAGTGCAATTGGGCTACAAGTTTCTGCATTGGCTCTCTTGTAAGAGTAGTTACAGGTCTGGAAATGGTCCAATAGTTAAGATAACTTGCTGCTCTTCTGAAGTACCTGTGTTCAGATCCTGACACTGACAGTGAATGGTTCACAATTACCAGTTACTCCAGCTCCAAAGGATCTGACACCCTCTGGCCTACTTGGGTACTCATGCATGCACATGTGGCATACACACAACTACATACATATGCACATAAAATAAAAACAAATATTTTTTAAAAAAGAATTGCTAAAAATGAAATCATGAAATTTTCAGGTAAATGGATGCAAGCAGAAAATATACAGAATAAGCTATGCCAGATCCAGAAGGAGAAATGCTCTATGTTCTCTTACTTGTAGATCATAGCTCCGAATCTTTTGATTTGAGTACACAATATGAGGTAAGTGAATAAGTCAGGGAAGTAGCAAGGCATCATGGAGAGGGGCAATAAAGAACTCTAGAAGAGGGGATAGTAAAAGGCATAGGATAGTATGAAAAATGTAATGGGTAAAACAGAGAGTTTAACTGGGGAAGTGGTAGAAAGGACAATATAGGGAGGGGAGGGAAGGAGGATATATAACACCAAGGATGTTTGAAAAAGCCACAGGGAAACATATTATAACTTACTTTTAAACACTCATATATGGTGTGTGTGTGTGTGTGTGTGTGTGTGTGTGTGTGTGTGTGTGTGTGTGTGTGTGTGTATTTTTCATGACACAAACATGCATTCAGTTTTATTCACAAAACAGCCTGGTCTCCTAAAACAATACAAACAGCATGTTCCTCAGCAGGGAGCTGGCCACGGGCAGGGGGCCCCTGGGCACCCACCCCTACCAGCAGGGGACCACGCAAAGAAGCCCTTTCTTCTGCTGTTGTGAGCAAGGCTGGAAAAAAGAGGGCTCATTTTTTCTAGGGGAAGTAGCTAGGATCAGAAATACTGAGATGTGGGCTCCCCAGATCTCAGCGGATCAAATCTAATGAATAGAATTTTCATCTCTCCAAAAAATCCGTCACTGTTGGGGTGGGGCGTCCCAGTCAGGGGACGGTGGACATGGTCGGGCCTGGGTCAGGAACTCCCAGTCCCAGTGGGTTTCTGGCGCTCTGCACACGTGGACAGATACAGAGGGCTTCTACACGGTGCGACTAACATTTCCTTTATAAACGTGAGTGGATTCTCCAGGCAAACTATGCACTATTTCATGGTTGGAAAGAATCAAAGGAAGTTTAAAATGAGAGTGGAGTTAAAACTGTGCTAAATTACAGTAGTGCTTATTAGTAACTAGATTGCAAAAGGTTACAGAAAATTTACAGTCTCTACACAAAAACAGCATCTCCCGCACAGACAACATTGACATTGACACAGGAAGGAGACTGATTGTCCATTCTTTGCCCAGGAAGTCTCGGTACTTTATAGATTCCTCTTTACCTCTCTTGTTGTTTGTTGATGTTCTGAAAAAGCAGTTAAATTTTTTTTCTTTTTCTTTTTATACTAGGGATGTGGAGATGTTAAAATGACAACAATATATATATATATATATATATATATATATATATATATATGAACAGGAATGAAATCTGTGAGAGAATATTTTTGGTTCTAAAGACGGGTGCATCCGTTTGTCTTCGCCCGAATCCCTTGCCGGAGACCACGCGGGCTGTGACATTGCACGGAGAGGGCAGCTTTGGGTTCCCGGCCGTCACTGAAATCACTGAAACCACCGGAAGGCAGCTCCGGACGGAAGCATCACCTTCTGGCAGGGCAGGAGACAAAAACAAGGAGAGAGTTCAGTCAGGGTCCCGGTGGGCCTGGTACAAGATGCTCCCCATGGCCGGCTCAATGACGGAGGAACGGGCATGGAGAACGAATGGCTAGTTACCCGGATGAGTTCCTGTCATCTTAGCCAGGCCAGGTTGGCCAAAGAAGAAGCCATGATCCGCTGGGCTACCCAAAGGCCCAGAGCACCCAGAGGCCTCCTGAGCCACTCCTGGCTGTAGTCTACCTGGGGCCACAGCTGCAGTCTGCCAAGCGAGTGTGAGCACTGCTCTGTGCATGTGACGGGAAAGCAGCCAAGTCTATGATGAGGGGATGCCTACAGGGCGGGTGTCCACATGGGTGTCCGCACTGGAGTGGGTGCCCCGGTGTGCTGGTAGGTAAGCAAGACACACGAGAGGCTGCGGTCAGACAGGTGGCCAAAAGGCCTCGACTAGGATGCCGTTCCAACCATTATGGAGTCAGGCCTGCTTGCAAGAGGGAGTGGAGACTGGTGGGCAGGAGGGCAACTTGCAAAGCTGCTTGTGAACCCAGCTAGTTTACCCCAGCTGGGACACAGAGCCAGGCTCTGCTTGCTACAAGGGCAGGCGATCCCTGCAGGTACAGCGAGCTCAGTTATGAATGAGCTGCCTCTTCCCACCTGCAGGCAGGGCAGCCAGCACCGAGACTGCTCTATCTTGGGGAGCTTTGGTTGGGGGTGGGGGCAGGGTGGGGTTGGGAGTTTAACAACACATGACTCTTCTCAAGGCCACAGGGTCCATAGATAAAACCCCTCAGATGGGGCTAGGGACAAAACCAGTCTTAGGTTACAGACTAGATGCTTTAGGACATGTCTAGGAGATAGAAACTTGGTACCTATGTGGAGATATCTGACACAGGCCCTAGGAGGGGCATCAGAGTCCCAGGGCCTCACTGGGAACGCAGGCCCCTACCTGTAAACCATGGCTTGCTGGCATCTCAGGATGTGGCTCTGACTTTAGGGCAGTGAACAGGTATCTTGTGTGCCAGACCTCCAGGCCCCTAGGGGTTGGGTATCCCCACACTTTGCAGGCAGGAAAGGTGGGCTCCAGGACTCAGGGTAGGTATGGACTGCCAGACAGATGGGAGAGCCCGCACCTCCCTCTACGGTGCTGTTACCTCCAGAGCAGCAGCGAAGGCTTCTTTTTGAGTTCTTCACACTTTCTGAATTTGCAAATCTGATGGCCAGTCTTTCGGTTCCTAAGCAACTGCTGCACTGCTCGCAGTTGATGCCCGCCGGCAGGGCACACACAGGCCACCCAGCGTTTCCTTCTTCTTGCCCGAGCTGATGGCAGAAGCCAGCTCTCCCTGCATGGGGTACTCGGCCAGGCCGGCCATGTGCAGCGCACTCTCAGCCAGGAACACACCGGCTGGGGTCATGATGAAGAGGCCTGGATTGATGGGGAAAGCGCCGAGGTAAGGGAAGTCGGACTTGCCATTGAGGGCTTCGGCGCCGGCCACAGCTTCCCTGTCGGGCAGGCCCGCACCCGCCTCGCTCATCAGTGGCAGGTGTTCCTGCACCACGCGCTTTAGCATCTCCGTGGACTGTGCGAACTGCTGCAGCGTCAGCTGTCCCTCGGCTGCCAGCTCTGTGGCCCGCTCTGCCTTGCTTAGCCGGCTGGTCACAGCACCACTTTTGTGCTTTGAGGTAGGGTTGCTTTTGTCCACCGCCATGGTCGCAGCCAGGTCATGACGGTTGGCCAATAGGGAGGCTGCCGCTGCGGCAGCCTTGTCAGCAGACTCCCCTCCCATCATGCTTCCGGCGCCACCACTGCTGCCAAAGGAGGAGTAGTGGGAGAGTGGGCGGGAGCGACGCAGGCTCTTGTTGAGGGGTTCACTGATGATTCCCCTCTTGTTCCGACGCTCAGGGGGCGGGGCATCGTCTGCCACGCAGGCCGGTGCCCTGGCAGCCACCGTGGCACTTTTTGTCTGTTCCTCCTGCCTTTTGGCCACTGCCACTGCTGCTATTGGTGTTACTGCTGCTGCTACTGCCACCGGCGTCCTGGGAGCCACCGCTGAGGCTCGACATGGTGGGGCCAAGTCCCAGACCCCGCGGCTGGGAGAGCCTGCAAACTGCTGCTGGGAGCTCAGAGTTGAGCGTGTAGCCCGGCTGCCCACAATACAGATGCCTGGAGGGCCTCACTCAGGATAGGCGCATGGTCAGGTGTCCACGTGGAATCGTCTTTACTCTGAACTTCGGGGGAACCCGTGCAGCCAAACTTTCCGCGGACTTGCGGCGAACTCCGGCCCCGGCCGCGCACCGTGTGTGTGTATTTTTAATTGAGTTATGCCACATGGGATGGTGATGCTTTCCCCAAGAGCCATGTACTAGCTAACCTCAGTGCCTGGTATAGGAACCCCCCCGCCCCCATAAGTTGTTGGCTGGGAGTTTACAAGCAAAAGTCTCCTAAAATCATATGCACTATTATCATTGTCCTTTGTTGTCGTTCAATACTTGAAGGTATCCAATGGCTGGATATATATCACAGGGCTTCAAGGAATCAAGTTGAAACTGTCATGGAAGTCTTGTTATTGACCACTAGGCTTCATATTTCCAGAGGGTCTTATGCTGGCTGTCAAGAGTATAGAACAATCAATAGTCTTATACAGCAGTAGAGCCTATGAGCTACAGCAATGAATGGCCCCAAAAGATGTCTTCAATGTTTCAATACTGGCTTTTTTATATGGAGAGTAATCAATATTGGTCTAACTTAGGCCCACTCAACAGGAGAGAAATAATGGCTGGTACTAACAGGAGAAGCATAATGGCTGGTACTGTAAACCTAGCCAACTACCCACAGCTAGAGAAGTAAAAGAATCCTAGAGGAGAACCTACTACAGCCATTTTCCTAAACTAATGCAATATCTAACCACAATCTAAATACTTGTTCTTATGTCCACATGTAAGTGTAGATTTCACCCTTCATCAAAGAAACTTCCTTTTTAAAACAAATAGAGACTATTGCAAAGATCTACAGCAGATCAAAAGGCAAGGGATAAGAGAACTTGGGATGTTAGGCCCCAACTGAGACATCTACAATGCAAGCTCTACACCTAAGACTCAGGGAACATTGTATAAAGGGGAGTTGAAAGATGTCAAGAGCTAGTGGACCAAGATAGTTGCAAGATAGTTTCCTCCAGGATGTCACAAAAAAATCTACCCATGATTTCTTCACAGTATGGTTGCCTGAACATGACTGGACTGGCATAATGCCATCAAGTTATCTGCCAATATAGATAGGGGAAATTTCACAATGTCTTGCTCCTAGATGAACTGTAGGTGCTCAATGGCTACTAAGAGAGGAGAATCAGTTTTCCTCCAGGTGTGTGTGTGTGTGTGTGTGTGTGTGTGTGTGTGTTTGCATGTATGTGTGTGTGCATATAAAGAAAGAAAGAAAAAAAGGTGATGAATTTGGGAAGAGGAATTATGGTAGGATTTGAAGTAGATGGGAGGAGTGGGGTGATATAAATACAGTGCTCATGTATAAAGTTCTCATGAAAAAATTTAAAGCCATTTAAATGGTCAAAAGAGACATTAGATGTGAGCAGTTAATGTGTCAAGGCTGAATACACGTAAGGTCTTAAGTTTTAAATTTGAGATGGTCCTCATTGATTCACATTTGAATGTTCAATCTCCAGCTTGTGGTGCTATCTTGAAGGCTATGGAGCCTCTAGGAGGATCATTCTGGCTTGCAGAAGTGGGTCTCTAGAAGTGGTCACTTGAAGACTAACTCTGCTTCTAGTTTGCCATCTCTGCTACTGGTCCAGCATTGTGTTAATAGGTGTCACCATGTGTTCCCACCACCATTAACTGAACTGTTTTCCTATGCCTTCCCTACCACTATAGACTGGGATCCTCTGAAACTGTGAACTCAAATAAAGCAGGTATTTTGTCTCAATGTTGAGAAAAGCAACTAATTATAAAATAGTTTAAAATTTTTATTATTTAATTATTGTATTTATTTATCCCTAAATGCTGCCCCCTGGATCCATCTTGCAGAGTTCTTTTCCCAATCCCCCTCCCCTTCTGAGAGGACAGTCCTGACCCCAGGATACCTTCTAACCTGAGACATCAAGTCTCTACAGGATTAGGCACATCCTCTTCCATTCAGGCCAGACAAGGCAGCTTCTGCTACATATGTTTTGGGCCTTGGGCCAGCTCATGTATGTTCTTTGGTTGGTGGGTCAGTCTCTGGGAACTTCTAGGGGTCCAGGTTAGTTGACACTGTTGGTCTTCCTATGGGATTGCCATCCTCTTCAGTTCCTTCAATCCTTGTTCTCTTTCATAGGGGTCCCCAACCTCTATCTCATGCTTGGCTGAGAGTATCTGCATCTGTCTCAGTCAACCTCTGGGTAGAGCCTCTCAGAGGATAGCCATTCTAGGTCCTTGTCTGCAAGCACAGTATAGCATCACTTATTAGTTCAGATATTGATGCCCAGCCATGGCATGGATCCCAAGTTGGGCCAGTAAATGATCAGCTAATCCTTCTGTCTCTGCTCCATTTTTGTTTCTAAATTTCTTTTAGATGGGAGGAATTTTGGGTGAAAAGTTTGTAGGTGGGTTGGTGTCCCCATTAGAGGTCCTTTCTGGCTACTGGAGGTGGTCTCTTCAGGTTCCATCCCCCAACTCTTGGAGATTTCAGCTAAGGTCACCCCCATCCTAGGTCTCTGGGACTTCCTAGAGATTCCCTCAGCCCCAAACCTAGGCAGTTACAGATTTCCATTCATTTTCCTGGTCATCTGGGCCTCTCTCCTGTCTCTCCCCACACCTGATACTGCTCCCCCTCCCCTTAGATCCCTCCTCCTCTGCTTCCCACAACTATGTTGTTTCCATGTTTATGTTGTTTCCTGGTTTAACTTTGAAGTCTAAGTGGGTATTTAATTTTTGCCCCTCACTTTTATGGGATACAAAACAGTTTTGTGTCCAGAGTTCTGGTTTAAAACTGCCTTCACCTTTTAAAAAAGAAAATTATCCCTTGTTGAATATTTAACACCAACTATTTGACATGGGGGTAGGGTATTTTAATGTATCATGGCATTATACATCTTTGGCTTCTGTGTGTGCTATTATCTCTGTTTTAAGATTTTCAGATCAACAAGATCACCCAGTTAGTGAGCAAGTATCAGAGGGTACAAACGAATGCCTCAATCATGAGATGTCAGACAGCTGAATGTGAATCAATTTGTCAACTGCTTTCTCCCAGCATGCTTCAGTTGGTGTTGCAGATGGAAGTGTGGAACACTGGATATTACTCAGGGCTCTATGGCATTCAAAAGTACGAGATGTAGTAGAAAGAGCAAGGACATTGACAAACTGTTACAATTGTCTTCACATTCCCATTTGATCACGTAGCTAATGTGACTTTGAAAAATCTATTTAGTGTAGTTGAAATAGAGGAGAATACCTTGAAGTATTTTTATGGAATGAGGTGATATTTGTGAGGCTGAAATTTGGTGTTTTGTCTTGTCAAATGTTTTTGTCTTTTGAGGGATAGTATCATGTATTATTTCATTAGTATGCTTCCAATCCTGGCTACAGTGCTAATCATATGATTATGCATGCATACACACACACACACACACACACACACACACACACACACACACATATATGTTCTAGTATGGGCTTTTTACAGTATCTATCTACTGACAAAGTACAAAGGTAGGCACTAGTTATAAACAGGGCCAAACATATGCCTTGTCTGCATTGATTTTTGGATGCTGTGAGGAACATAAACTTTTATTTTTCTGTTTGTGTCTAAATTGGGAGCATATGGGAAGTCATCTCCCCTTGTTCATGGAGAAAATCTGTCAGAAAACGTGAGCCAACTGCCCAGAAGAGAGTGTAGAGGAACAAAGTATGCTCTTGGGTTTACCTGTGACTGAGGCAGGCTATGCTGTGAATGCTCAAATTTATGAGTCCCTGTGTGGCTTGAACATTTTGAATTGCATCATCTCTCTCAAGCACTTTGGGAAAACATCTTGAGTTATATATTGATACAGTACATATGAATGTGTCTTGCATCATTAATGCATGTGATGAGAAAGTTGTTT
This sequence comes from Rattus rattus, assembly GCF_011064425.1. Classification (NCBI taxonomy): domain Eukaryota; kingdom Metazoa; phylum Chordata; class Mammalia; order Rodentia; family Muridae; genus Rattus; species Rattus rattus. The sequence continues at coordinate 90,373,858 of NC_046172.1, forward strand.
GCAAACATATATCACAAGCTTCCTCCTGCAGCAGATGGGAACAAATACAGAGACCTGCGGGCAGACATTATGCAGAGTTAGAGACCTTGGAATGCTGAGCTCTAAAAGGTATGTCTTCATCAAACCCTTCCCCCAGGTTCAGGAACCAGTGGGAAAGAAGGCAGAAAGGGTGTAAGAGCCAGATGTGATGGGAGACACCAAGGAACAGGGCCCTCTAAATCAACTAAGATTGATTACCTATGAACTCACAGAGACTGAGGTAGCATACACAGGACCTGCACAGGTCTGTACCAGATGAGGCCCTAGAGCTGAAAGGAGAAGTGGACATATGACCCCATTACTAACACAGAAGCAATCTGCAATTGATCACCACTTGCCAATGAAAATTTAGTTTTCTCCAAAGGAGTGTTACTGGGGAAACAAAGTGCTCTTAAGGGTAGGTTGCGTGCTCGGCAGTAGATGGCCAGCAGAAATGAACTCAGTGGGATGTTTGGAGGTTCCTTGTCTCACAATGAAGGGTCAAGGATAATCCCCACTTTAAAAAATATATTATGCTTTATTTTTACATATTTTAAATTTTTTCTCTTTCTTTAACCTACAGGTTCTTTGTGTGTATATTATGGCTTCTAGTTTAGTCATTTTTCTATAGGATTCTGACTGTGTGAATGAGTGGGTCTCTATACGTTTGTCTGTTTTGTGTGCCATTTCCGGGGCTCCTCTCATTCTGTTTGTTTGGTCTCTGCTTTATCTTTTCTTATTTTATGATCCCCTCTTAGAGGACAGTTTGCTAACGAGAGACAGAAAGCAAGTGGATTCACATGGGTAAGAGGTGGGGAGGAGCTGGGAGAAGTAGAGGGAGGGGAAACCATAATCAGCATACAGGGAAGAAGTTTACTATCTTCCAAAAAAGATTTATTTATTTTGATGTTATGCAGATTGCTGTTTTAGCTGCATGTGTGTCTGTGAAGGTGCCAGATCCCCTTAAATTGGAGCTACAGAGAGTTTTGAGCTACTGTGGTGGTGCTACGAAGTGAACCCATTTTTTGTTTGTTTGTTTGTTTTTTGGGAGCTCTGAGAATTATTTTTTATTAGATATATTTCTTTATTTACATTTCAAATGTTATTCCCCTCTCCCGGTTTCCTGTCCATAAGCTCTCCTCCCCCCTCCCCTCCCCCATACGGATGTTTCCCCCCCATTGACCCCCTTTACCGCACCCTCACGACAGTGCACTTCCCTCGGGATCCAACCTTGGCAGGACCAAGGACTTCCCTTTCCACTGGTGCCCCAACAAGGCTATCTAGCTCTGCTACATATGCAGTTGGAGCCCTGGGTCAGTCCATGTATAGTCTTTGCGTAGTGGTTTAGTCCCTGGAAGCTCTGGTTGGTTGGCATTGTTGTTCTTATGGAGTTGCAAGCTCTTTCAACCCTTTTCAATCCTTTCCTCTAATTCCCCAAAGTGGGTCCTGTTCTCAATTCAGTGGTTTTTGCTGCTAGCATTGACCTCTGTATTGACATGCTCTGGATGTGTCTCTCAGGAGAGATCTATATCCAGTCCCTTTCAGCACACACTTTTTAGCTTCATCAATCTTATTTAGTTTTGGTGGCTGTATATATATTGACCACATGTGGGCCAGGCTCTGAATGGCCGTTCCTTCAGTCTTTGCTCTAAACTTTGCCTCCACATCCCCTCCTATGGATATTTTTGTTCCCCCTTTTAAGAAGGACTGGGAGCATCCACATTTTGGTCATCCTTCTTCTTGAGCTTCCTGTGGTCTGTGGATTACACCTTGGATAATTAGAGCTTTTGGGCTAATATTCACTTATTAATGAGTGCTTTTCTGTGATTGGGTTACCTCACTCAAGATGATATTTTCCAGTTCATTTCATTTGCCTACGAATTTCATGAAGTCATTGTTTTTGATAGCTGAGTAATATTCCATTGTGTAGATGTACCACATTTTCTGTATCCATTCCTCTGTTGAAGGGTTTCTGGGATCTTTCCAGCTTCTGGCTACTATAAATAAGGGAGCTGTTGTTGTAAATATATATAAAAACAAATAAAAACGGTAAATGTTTTTCTCTGGTGTTTTACCCTGCTAGGGTTCCACACCTCAGTGCCCCAGATATCTGCTGGATATCTGGGCGGAAACACAGCCCAGCCACACACTTTCTTACACTCAAACCATTACATAAAAGAACACACAACACAATAATCTTAGATCCAATTGGCAAGATATAATTGCCCACTTAAACATACAAAGCCCGGTACCATCTATCCCTTGCACCTTTTATTTGCCAGGTCTCCAGCTTCTCCTTCTCCCACAACCACTCCTTGCTTCTCCTCTCTCTTTTCTTTACTCACTCTCCAAATATATCAACTCTTCCATGCTTTAGTTTCTCTTCTCCCTACAAATCACTCCCTAGCTTCTCCCTCTCCTTCCTGTCTCCTCCTAACTCTTCTCAGTTCCCCATCCTGTCTCTAAACTGTCCCTTTTTTCCTCCTAGCTTCCTTCTCTTCTTCCTCACTCCCTCAACTGTTCCATCCTCTCCCCCTCCTGCTCAGGTTCCACTGGCTCAACTGTCACCAACTGTCCTCTCTCAACCTATTTTCTGAATCTAATGCCCCTCTTGCTCCTGACTTTTCCTCTGCCCAAATCTCATGCTCTTGCCTTTATTTAACAAATTCAGAGAAAATTTCAAGGCAAACCACAACATTTCCCCCTTTTTTTCCAGTTAAAAAACCTTTTCCCTATACATATGTGAACTAAGCATCATTATTACCATTCTGCAATTTACAAAACCAACAATATGCTGATCACGCAGTCCATCAATTCTGTTCATTAACCATGTCATCTATATTATATCTTGATAGCTTGTATACTATCTGATAACTATCCAATAAAATATGTATTCAGATTTATACAGCCTGATAGGTTATGAGATTATAATCAGTCTTCAACCCCGTCAGAAATCTGGGAAACGACCAAATATCTATATACACATGGGAAGCCCAACACGGCTTCCAGAACTGAGAGGTTATAGAGACAAATCTCCACCAGCACAGTCCCCCACAGTTAGCAACATGTGAGCACAAGTCTTCAGCCTTCTGGCCCAAAATCAACTGACAGACTCTTGAAATGCAGATTTTGAAGGGGCTGATCACCCCTGTCTTGGGCAGGGTTTATCAGTCAACTATTCTGGTATAATTTGTCCTTTTCTGGACAGTATTAGTCTGCATGAAACAGGTAGTTTTGTCCAGTGGCTGCCTAAATAAAAAGTATTGCCTCACCTGGTAGAGATGTTCATTCTTCATTAAATCCACCAAAGGGGGCTAAATCAACTAGGAGCAGATATGTCTCAACAAAAGATAAATAACTTTAAATCAAATTTTGTGGATATCTGACGTTTTGAAAACCACTATCTCTATATAAGACAATCTGTTCTGTTGTCTTTATATCTTTAATAAAATCTTGAAAGTTCTTTCAAAAATCAGAGCCATTACTTTGCTATTTGGATCTAACTCACAGGTGTAATCAACCAGAAGTTTGTAACGACAACAATAGAAGGACTGGCTCCTAAACCTGTACTTTTTAAACTTTTGACAAATAAATTCTATACCAAAGCAAAGATATGATTTCAGCTTAGTTACCAAATGAGATTATGACTGTAATAATTCAATCTAGCTAATTCCTCCCTGTTAAATTACAAATTTTCAATTCCTCATAAAAAACAACTTTAGAATAACCATTTTTCAGCCCCCCAAAGTCCAGGGAATTGGGGCGATGACTCTCCTTAGCTTCTTCAAGCTGTACATGGGCGCTGGAGATATCCGTGGGGGTAGGGGGTGGGAAGAATGAAGCAAATGCTGTAGCTGATGTCCTGACTAGACCCAGCTGAACGTCCTTGAGACCAGGATTCCAAGTAGGTAGGCATGCTCTGTAAAATACAACTCTCAAGACAAAGTTTAGAATCGAGATATCTTTTTGTTCGATTCTCCTTGAATAAATTTTTTCAGGCGGTCTGCCTCTCTGTCAAATCTGGATCATTATGACTCTCTGAGGTTTCCAAAGCTAATCACATCTTTTAAAAGCACAAAGACAAAATCTTTCTCCCAAAATACTGTTTCTTTAGTCTGAAACCAAAAAGCTTGTATCTTGCACTCTCCCCAGAGTAATAATATAATCATAAAATTCAAAGTCACACCCATCATGAATATTAAACAATTTCTTTAAAAAGGATGTAAGCTAAACAGATTTTTTCACAGATTTTTCTTTAACCTCAATAACTTCCAAAATATATGCCTGCATTCACTCTCCTTGGTGTCACAGACATTTCATCACAACTCTCTACTTGGAGTTAATGACCAATTTTTCCCTATCCAAGTTCTGAACCGTGGATGAAAATCCCCACCTGATTCAGGTATTCTCTTTACTCTCTTCTTTCTAAAAAAAACTCAATCACCTTTTAATAATACCTTTTAATAATACCTAACTATTATCTCAGGTTAGTTGAGTTCTAATGGATTGGTTGGGCGCCATTTGTTGTTGTAAATAAATATAAAAACAAAAGTAAAAATAAAGCGGTAAAGTTTTTCTCTTGGTATTTTACCCTGCTAGGGTTCCACACCTCAGTGCCCCAGATATCTGCTGGATATCTTGGCGGAAACACAGCCCAGCCACACACTTTCTTACACTGAGACTCTTACATAAAAGAACACACAACACAATAATCTTTTAGATCCAATTGGTAGATATAATTGCCCACTTAAACATACAAAGCCCTGCACCATCTATCCCTTTGCACCTTTTTGTTTGCTGGTCTCAGCTTCTCCTTCTCCCACAACCACTCCTTGCTTCTCCTCTCACTCTCTCTTTTCTTACTCACTCCCAAATATATCAACTCTTTCATGCTTTGGTTTCTTTTCTTGCGACTCCTTTTCCCCTCTCTCCATCTCCTGTCTCCTCTAACTCTTCTGAGTTCCCCATCCTGTCTCTGAACCGTCTGCTTTTCCTCCTAGCTTCCTTCTCTTCTTCCTCACTCCCTCAACTGTTCCATCCTATCCCCCTCCTGCTCAGGTTCCACTGGCTCAACTGTCGCCAACTGTCCTCTCTCAACCTATTTTCTGAATCTAATCCCCCTCTTGCTCCTGACTTTTCCCTCTGTCCAAATCTCACGCTCTTGCCTTTATTTAACAAATTCAGAGAAAATTTCAAGGCAAACCACAACAGGGAGCAGCCACTGTTCTTAACTGTTGAGCCATCTCTCCACTTCCCCCAAAACTATTTTTAATGAAAGGTGAAAATACATATCACATATGCATTTAAAGGTACATGGTTTACTTAGTTTGCTTAAAATGTCTATTATTACTGAATAAATATGATTGAGAATAAAAATGAAGTAAATAACAATGTTTTTGATACTGAAAATAGAATGGAATTCAGGAAAATAGTTTGAAAACTAGACATTATCAAAAGGATTTTTCTAAATTACCTAATATTCTCCTTTAGCATATTATCATCTAGTCTTGATGATGCAGGATGTGAAATGGGGAAAAGTCCTTTTTCTTCAAGGTCTGCAATTTGAGAAGAACTCAGAGAGTCAAGAATAGCCATATTTGTACCTCAGTTTTTCCTACTCACCCTGAGCTATCGCAGAGTGTCTTAGCATAGCTAAATGGGAAGAAAGTGTAGCAAGAGAGATCTACTGACTTGTTTCTTAGTGGTACATGTACTGTTTAGAAACATCAAACTTTCAGTGAGGCTCTTCAAAGGAGAAAGGCTTATAGCATCGTATATGGTCCAGACAATCAGAAGAAAGATATAGGAAAGTGTCCCAACTCAACAACAGCTACAAAGCAAATTATACTACATGTGCCAGTGAGTCTTGCCTGTAGAACATAAAGAATTAATGTTATAAATTGGACAGCAATTCAGGTTGGCTGTCAGTCAGCTTAGAGACGATGCTAGAAGTATCAAAGTATAAAACTATTAACAATTAGCTTGGCACAAAGAAAGATTAAAGTATTTTCTGAGAGTGTTATAGGGTGTGTAGAATTAAAGTCAAGAATACCTTCAGTCAGGGCCAAAGGCTGGGATATAAATAAATAAAATTAATCAAAAATAAAAAAATAACATCAGTCAATTGTGTAACATTACAAGTTGTCCACATGTTTGTTCTGCAACTCTTTTGGGCGTCCTCAATTTACAGACTCCAAAATCAAGACTTAGTTGAAAGTTTACATGGTATTAGAAGAGCATTTCCTCCACATTGCTGTGATTTTATAATATGTTTCTGTGACAAACGTTATTTTTCAGTATGCTGACTCATGCTCAGAGATTTGTTGTTGTTAACCTAATGTATCCAGAGGTCCAGAGACTTCACAGCCAGATGGTTGGGGGCCCTGTGTCTACTGGAAACATGAGAAGAATGCACATGAAAGATTCCAATTTTCAGATCTTGTGAAAATGCTAAGCCCCATAACTTCTGTTTGGAAAATTAATGCTGCATTACTTGATAAGTGTCATGGTTAGCTTTAGTTGTGAACTTAACATATCCGGGAACAGGAAGCTCAACTGAAGAATTTCCTCCATCAGGTGGCCCATGGGCATGGCTATGGGAGCATTTTCCTTTTGAGCTAATATCTACTTATCAGTGAGAGCATAACATGTGTGTTCTTTTGTGACTGGGTTACCTAACTGAGGATATTTTCTTTTTTTTTTGAAATATAATTGTTTATTGAGGATATTTTCTAATTCCATCCATTTGCCTATGAATTTCATGAAGATATTGTTTTTAATAGTTGAGTAGTACCCCACTGAGTAAATGTACCACATTTTCTGTATCCATTCCTCTGTTGAAGGACGTCTGGGTTCTTTCCAGCTTCTGGCTATTATAAATAAGGCTGCTATGAACATAGTGGAGCATGTGGCCTTGTTATATGTTGGAGAATCTTTTGAGTGTATGCCCAGGAGTAGTATAGCTGGGTCCTAAATAGTAATATTTCCAATTTTCTGAGGAATCTCCAGACTGATTTCCAGAGACCAGCTTGTAATCCCACCAACAATGGAGTGTTCCTCTTTCTCCACATCTGCTGTCACCTGAGTTTTTGATTTTAGCCATTCTGACTGACTGGTGTGACGTGGAATTTCAGGGTTGTTTTGATTTGCATTTTCCTGATGATTAAGAATGCTGAACATTTCTTTTTTTTATTTTTTATTTTTTTTATTATTAACTTGAGTATTTCTTATATACATTTCGAGTGTTATTCCCTTTCCCGGTTTCCGGGCAAACATCCGCCTCCCCCCTCCCCTTCCTCATCGGGTTTCCTCCCCCAACCCCCTCCCCCTTGCTTCCCTCTCCCCAACAGTCTAGTTCACTGGGGAAGAATGCTGAACATTTCTTTAGGTGCTTCTCAGTCATTACCCCATCTTTCGAAAAGGATTATTTGGTTCTCTAGAGTCTAAATTCTTGAGTTCTTTTTATATATTGAATATTAGCCCTCTATCAGATGTAGGATTGGTAAAGATCTTTTCCCAATCTGTTGGTTGCCCGTTTGTCCCAACCACAGTGTCCTTTGCCTTACAGAAGCTTTGCAGTTTTATGAGATCCCATTTGTCGATTCTTGATCTTAGAGCATAAGCCATTGGTGTTTTGTTCAGAAATTTTTTCCAGTGCCCATGTGTTCCAGATGCTTCCCTAGTTTTCTGCTATTAGTTTGAGTGTATCTGGTTTTATGTGGAGGCCCTTGATTCACTTGGATGTGAGTTTTTTTACAAGGAGATAAGATTGGGTCAATTTACATTCTTCTACATGCTCACTACAAGCAGCATTTGTTAGGAAGAACAACAATATCAACCAACCAGACCCCACCAGAGCTCCCAGGGCCTAAACTACAAACCAATGAGTAGGCATGGAGGGACCCATGACTCCAGCCACATATGTAGCAGATGATGGCATTGTCCAGCATCAACAGGAGGAAAAGCCCTTGGTCCTGTGAAGGCTCCTTTCCCCAACAGGGTGTTGAGGTTGGAGTGGGTGGGTGAGAGTGGGAACATCCTCATAGATGCAGGGGGAGGAAGGAGAGGGTATGAGGGAGAGGGGAAAGAGGATAACATTTGAAATGTAAATACATAAAATATCCAAGAAAAATAAAATTAAAAAATAAAATGCTGTCCTTTTTCCACTGGATGGTTTTAGCTTCTTTATCAAAGATCAAGTGATCATAGGTGTGTAGGTTCATTTCTGGGTCTTCAATTCCATTCCACTGGTCTACCTGCCTGTCTCTGTACCAATACTATGCAGTTTTAACACTACTGCTCTGTAACACACCTAGATGTCAGGTATGGTGATTCTCCCAGAAGTTCTCTTATTGTTGAAAGTAGTTTTCACTATCCTGGTTTTTTTGGTTATTGCAAATGAATTTGCAAATTGTTCTTTCTAACTCTATGAAGAATCGAGCTGCAATTTTGATGGGGATTGCATTAAATCTGTAGATTGCTTTCAGCAAGATGACCATTTTTACTATATTAATCTTCTAATCCATGAGCATGGGAGATTTTCAATCTTCTGAGATATCTTCAATTTCTTTCTTCAGGGACTTGAAGTCCTTGTTATACAGATCTTTCACTTGCTTGGTTAGAGTCACACCAAAGTGTTTTATGTTATTCGTGACTATTGTGAAGGGTGTCATTTCCTTAATTTCTTTCTCAGCCTGTTTATCCTTTGAGTAGAGGGAGGCTACTGATTTGTTTGAGTTAATTTTATACCCAGCCACTTTGCTGAAGTTGTTTATCAGGTTTAGTAATTCTCTGGTGGAACTTTTCGGGTCACTTAAGTACACTATCATATCATCTGTAGATAGTGATATTTTGACTTCTTCCTTTCCAATTTATATCCCTTTGACATCCTTTTGTTGTATAATTGCTCTGGCTAGGAATTTGAGTAGTATATTGAATAAATAGGGAGAGAGTGGGCAGCCTTATCTAGTCCCTGATTTTAGTGGGATTGCTTTAAGTTTCTCTCCATTATTTTGATGTTGGCTACTGGTTGGCTGTATATTGCTTTTACTATGTTTAGGTACATGCCTTGAATTTCTGATCTTTCCAAGACTTCTACCATGAAGAGGTGTTAAATTTTGTAAAATGCCTTCTCAACATGTAATGAGATGATCATGTGGTTTTTTTCTTTGAGACATATGGATTACTTTGATGGATTTCTTTCTATTAAACTATGCTTGCATCCCTGGGATGAAGCCTACTTTATCATGGTGAATAATCCTTTTGATGTGTTCTTGAATTCAGTTTGTGAGAACTTATTGAGTATGTTTTGCATCGATATTCATAAGGGAAATTGATCTGACGTTCTCTTTTTGTGTTGGGTCTTTGTGTGGTTTAGGTATGAGCATAATTGTGGCTTCATAGAACAAATTGGGTAGTGTTTCGTCTGTTTTTATTTTGTGGAGTAGTTTGAAGAATATTGGTATTAGGTCGTCTCTGAAAGTATGATAGAATTCTCCATTAAACCCATCTGGTCCTGCTCCCCTTTTTTTGGTTGGAGACTTTTTTTTTTTTTTAAGATTTATCTATTTATTTATTACATATAATGTACACTGTAGCTGTCTTCAGACACACCAGAAGAGGGCATCAGATTCTGTTACAGATGGTTGTGAGCCATCATGTGGTTGCTGGGATTTGAACTCAGGACCTCTGGAAGAAGAGTCAGTGCTCTTAACCACTGAGCCATCTCTCCAGCCCCCTGGTTAGGAGACTTTTAATGACTGCTTCTATTTCTTTAGAAGTTATGGGACTGTTTAGACGGTTTATCTGATCCTGATTTAACTTTGGTACCTGGTATCTGTCCTGAAAATTGTCGATTTCATCCAGAATTTCCAGTTTTGTTAAGTATTGGCTTTTGTTGTAGAATCTGAGGATTTTTCAAATTTCCTCAGTTTCTTTTGTTATGTCTCACTTTTCATTTCTGATTTTGTTAATTTGGATACTCTCTCTGTGCCTCCTGTTTAGTTTGGCTAAGGGTTTATCTATCTTGTTGATTTATCAAAGAACCAGATCCTGGTTTTGTTGATTCTTTGAATAGTTCTTTTTGTTTCTACTTGTTGATTTCTGCCCCGAGTTTGATTATTTCCTGCACTCTACTCCTCTTGGGTGTATTTGCTTCTTTTTGTTTCAGAACTGTTAGATATGCTTTCAAGCTGCTAATGCATGCTCTCCCCAGTTTCTTTTTGGAGGCACTCAGAGTTATGAGTTTTCCTCTTAGCACTGACTTTATTGTGTCCCATAAGTTTGTATATGTTGTGCCTTCATTAAATTCTAAAACGTCTTAAATTTCTTTCTTTATTTCTTCATTGGCCAAGTTATCATTAAGTTGTTCAGCTTCCATGTGTATGTGGGCTTTCGGTTGTTTTTGTTGTTATTGAAGACCAGCCTTAGTCTTTGGTGATCTGATAGGATGCATGGGATTATTTCTATCTTCCTATATCTGTTGAGGCCTGTTTTGTGACCACTTATGAAGTCAGTTTTGAAGAAGGTACCATGAGGTGCTGAGAAGAAGGTATACTCTTTTGTTTTAAGATGAATCATTCTATAGATAACTGTGAAATCCATTTGATTCATAACTTCTGTTAGTTTCACTGTGTTTCTGTTTAGTTTCTGTTTCCATCATCTGTCCATTGATGAGAGTTGGGTGTTGAAGTCTCCCACTATTATTGTGTGAGGTACAATGTATGTTTTGAGCTTCGGTAAAGTTTCTTTTATGAATGTGGGTGCCCTTGCATTTGGAGCATAGATGTTCAGAATTGAGAATTCATCTTGGTAGATTTTTCATTTGATGAGTATGAAATGTCTTTCCTTATCTTATTTTAATATCTTTTGGTTCAATGTTGGTTTTATTCGATATTAAAATGGCTACTCCTGCTTGTTTCTTCGAATCCTTTTCTTGGAATTTTTTTCTCAGCCTTTTACTCTGAGGTAGTGTCTGTCTTTGTCACTGAAGTGTATTTCCTGTATGCAGCAAAATGCTGGGGTCCTGTTTACATATCCAGTCTGTTAGTCTGTGTTTTTTTTTAATTGGGGAATTGAGTCCATTGATGTTAAGAGATATTAAGGAATAATCATTGTTTTTTCCTGTTATTTTTGATGTTAGTGGTGGAATTATGCTTGTGTGGCTCTTTTCTTTTGGGTTTGTTGCAAGGAGATTACTTTTTTGCTTTTTCTAGTGTGTAATTTCCCTCCTTGTGTTGGAGTTTTCCATCTATTATCCTTTGCAGGGCTGGATATGTGGAAAGGTATTGTGTAAATTTGGTTTTGTCATGGAATATCTTGGTTTCTCCCTCAATGTTAAATAGAGTTTTGCAGGATACAGTAACCTGGGCTGGCATTTGTGTTCTCTTAGGGTCTGTATGACATCTGTCCAGGATCTTCTGACTTTCATAGTATGTGTTGACAAGTCTTGTGTAATTCTGATAGGTTTGCCTTTATATGTTACTTGACCTTTTTCCCTTACTGCTTTTAATATTCTTTCTTTATTTTGTCCGTTTGGTGTTTTGACTATTATGTGATTGGAGGAATTTCTTTTCTGATCCAATCTATTTGGCGTTCTGTAGGCTTCTTGTATGCTCATGGGCATCTCTTTCTTTTTTTCTTTTTTTTTTTTATTATCATGTCAAGCCAGGAGGAAGAGAGGAAGGAGAGAGAGAGAGAGAGAGAGAGAGAGAGAGAGAGAGAGAGAGAGAGAGAAATGGAGAGCGAAAGGAAGAGTGAGGAGTGAGGAGTGAGGAAGAAGAGAGAGAGAGAGGAGGAAGAGTGAGAGAGTCATCTCTTTCTTTAGATTAAGGAAGTTTTCTTCTATGATTTTGGGTATTTGAGTTGGGTATCTTTGTTCTCTTCTATACCTATTATCCTTAGGTTTGGTCTTCTCATTGTTTACTGGACTTCCTGGATGTTTTGGGTTAGGAGCTTTTTGTTTTTTGCATTTTCTTTGACCATTGTGTCAATGTTTTCTGTGGTTTCTTATGCCCCTGAGATTCTCTCTTCAATCTCTTGTATTCGGTTGGTGATGCTTAAATCTATGACTCCTGATCCCTTTCCCAGGTCGTCTATCTTCAGGGTTGTCTCCCTTTGTGATGCCTTCATTGTTTCTATTTCCATTTTTAAATCCTGGATGGTTTTGTTCAATTGCTTCACCTGTTTGGTTGTGTTTCCTGTAATTCTTTAAGGGATTTTTGTGTTTCCTCTCTAAGGGCTTCTACTTGTTTACTTGTGGTGTCCTGTTTTTCTTTACGGGAGTTATTTATGTCCTTCTTAAAGTCCTCTCTCATCATCATAAGATGTGATTTTAAATCTAAATCTTCTTTTTCCAGTCTGTTTAGGTATCCAAAACTTGCTGTTGTCGAATAACTGGGTTCTGATGATGCCAAGTATCCTTGGTTTCTGTTGCTTATGTTCATGTGCTTGCCTCTTGCCTTCTTGTTATCTTTGGTGTTAGCTGGTCTTGTTGTTTCTGACTGGAGCTTGTCCCTTCTGTGGTCCTGTGTGCCAGTGATCTTAGGTGTGTCAGCACTCCTGGCAGACCAGTTCTCTCCGGGTGGGATTTGCGTGTGTAGAGCTGTGTCACAGGGTTAGCTCAGGGGTGCTGATGAATCTGGAAGGATTATGTCCCTGGCTTCTCCAAGATTCCTGTGCTCTGTGTGCTCCTCCTCTTTGGCCAGTTATTGGAGCAAAAGTGGTCTCGCCTGTGTACTAACGAGTGACAGCACTCTAGGGAGACCAGGTGGGATTTGAGTACAGAGGCTGTGGCATAGCCTTAGCTCTGGGATGCAGATGAAGACTGTGAAACCTTTTTCTTTTAAACATCCAGCCATGCTAATTGTCTCAGTTTTGACTTTTTCTACATTATGCTAAATACAATAAGCTAGACACAAAGACAACTACTGCATGATGTCACATATATGTAGAATCCCATAAAGTCAAAGTGAGAGTAACAATGTTTAGAATCGTTAGTAGAAATGGATGGGGGGTGGGAAAAAGGGAGATGCTGGTCTAAGATTACATACTTGTAGTTATGAAATCAATATATTCTGGAGATCTATTATGCAGCTTAATGGTGAATTAATAATGTATTACAAACTTGAAATATGCTGAGAGAATAGTTCTCAAGTTCTTTTCTGACATACAAAATGTAATTGTGAGGTAGTGCATGTGTTAATTAGCTTGATTATAGTAATCAGTTCACTATATATGTATATATAATGTAACACATATTATATAATATTTACATATATACATATGTATATAATTTTTACTTGCCAATACCTGAATAAATCCAGGGTTAAAAGCTAAAACAAGCAATCCTCTGAGGGTAAAACCTGACTAAACGTTTGGGTTAATCACATTTAGTCCTTTCAATTAGTGATTAAAGTTTAAGATTCCAATTCCTGTGATTATGTTGCTCGGGATATGCTATAGCTCCAAAAGTTCCTTGTTACACATGGTGTCTGCCTCTGAATACACATATTTTAAGTTTTGTCTATTTGGTACAGTTCAGTTTTTACCCTTGTTGCTTTCAAAATGAGTCTTCTTTTAAGGTAGTTTACAAATTAGAGTGAGGTAATTCTTCAGAAGCTAGTATCAGGTGCCAGTGATTTTTAATCAACCTTACAGCCCTAGAGATCTAGGGAGTGGAGGTTGAGGGACACACTTCATTCCTTGTTGGATTTTATATTCCATTATGCTCCTACTTTTGAAAATCATTATATTTCCTCAACCTGTGGCTTCTATGGATTTGCATATATAATCAGAAACTCACGAGTAGACTTTTTTCCATTTGTTCAACAGTTACTTCTGACTTTCTAGACGAAATTTAACGAAACTCAATCAGAAACTATGTTGAAACCCAATTAACCTTCTTGCTCTGGGATTACTGTTCTTATCTAGATTCATTATGAATGTTAAAAGGTCTATCTGTATCTCTTCTTTGGGTTCTGTTGATGGTGCTTATATTTCTCCCTTATCCAGTCCGACATTTCTGCTCTTATGGAAAATGAAAAAGACTGAAGGTATTGAACAAGGCATTCAGTGAGACTTATGGCCATTATGAGTCCATGGGCAGGGAGTGAAGTACAAGCATGCTTGTAAACAGACAACAGTGAGACCTCAGATAATGTCACCAACTAGTCCATCCCAGTTGGTTTCTGCCTTTAATTGAGTTTCTGAGTAAGTATGCTTGTAGTGTGGCTTGTTTAGTCAGCATTATTTTCTGGTTATGTAATTTTGTTTTTGGATGTGTGAAATGGTACAGCCAGAGAGCCTCTGAGAATGCTGGGCATTAGTATATCTTAGTGGTAACCCTTTTGATTGGAGCCTCATTTGATTCAGAGGAGAATACCTCCAGTGCACCAGACACACACTTTGTTTAATGAGCTCCATGATGTTAATACATCAGTGTAAACCTGGTGAAGATAATAATTTGGTTTCTAATGAGATTTCTGATCTGCATCCTGCTATGAAAGTTTCGTTTATTTTTAAACGGGCCTAGGAAAGCACCAGGCTAATTAAATATAAAGAAATCGACAGTTGTATATCACAATAAGATTTTGATCACTTGAGCCTCTCCAGGACTCAGTTTACATTTCTATAAAGTGAGCAAGCTGCACCAAGGCCCTGGAGTTGTGAGCCTTTTAGTGCAGTAATATGTTGTATAAGGTTTCTGTCAAGAGGAGACTGTGTATATATGACACTGGTCCCATGAGATTACAGTGCAGCTATCATAATGGCAAAACACAATATATAGCTCTCATATTTGTGGTGATAATGCTATAAAACCCCACAACAGTGCCAGTCATCCAAAACCATACATACAATTCAGAATATTTGATAATGATAACAAATGCCTGTTACTGGATTGTGTATCTAAAATGCCATAATTTTATAGTTATTTTAGACTAGCACACTCTTACTTATGGAAAATGTTTGCCTTTCTGTGGTGTAAAGATATAAAGTACTCCCCCACGTTAATCCAGCATCATCGTTCAAACATCCCACGCTTAAGGGATTACTTGGTTGATGATTCACATATTCCATCCAGGTTTATGTAAGCACACATTATGATGTTGTCCAACAATGAAATAACCTAATGATAAATTTCTCAGATTGTATCCCTGCTGTTAAACAACTCAGGACTGTATTTTATTTATCATCTAAGAAATAACCCATTTTAGGAAGTGTTATTTATAATAGAGACAAATTTTCATGAGTCATTTCCATTGTGAATGCTATCTCCCTGTTAAAAATAATGGCTCCACAAAACCATGCCTGATTCAAAGTCATATCTTTCATTGTCTTACAAGTAAGACACTGACTGCTTATTGTTCCTATTTTTCCCTATAATATTTGTATAGGATTGTTTGTATGCTATTGATGGTGTCTCCTTTTTTGGCCAAGGGCAAAGCATGCTCAATTCAGAAGATTCTATAAGCCCGGGTTCCCTAAATTCAGGCTTCTTCTACAATGCAGTTCATGTCATGTGCAGGTGGCATTTGGCTGACCTTTCACAGCTCTGTAAGATTTTGGAATTCGAAATTGTAAAAGCATAGACAGTCTGGCTATTGTTATTACTGTGAGTAATAAATTTGCCTTCATCTCTAATCTCATATTTTCACCTGTATCCATAAAAACTAGGCTAGCCTAAGTTGTTAAATGGCAAATGGGTGAATCACAGATCATTCACAGCTCTCTATAACAACTTTAGTCACATTCACTCTCCTCTTTTTTAAACACCTTACCATTTAGCCTCAGAACAATGTTGTTCCAAACACATTATTTTTGTGTAATTGTTTTATGTGCCAATTTTGTCTCCGACCTACTTTCTAGGCATCAAGACCAAGAATCTTGCTAGTGATTGTTGTCTATTCAGTGACAGCTGGCACAAGAGTGGGTACCATAAATGGGGCTTGAAATGTATTTTGTGGTTGACCAGCAGAGTTAACTCACTCCATTAGTGTTTACCATTGAGTTTCTTGCTTTGGATTTCTTATGATAAATGCCAACTATAGATTTAGTCTCTGAGAAATAGAAAAGCACTAATGAGAGAGGAAGAAGCTGTTTGTTTTTTGGACATTTAGGATGTAAGATATAGGCATCCCTTAATCAGTTGGACACCATTGACTAAGGGGTCAATTAAAAAATGATTTTTGAGCCCCACATCTCTCAAGATATCCAGCTGAGTCTGTTTTTTCTAGGTGGCTAATAATTATATTTTATCTGTTAAAAAACTAGAATGAGTCTGTGGTTTTATAGAATTTCATACCTTTGGAAAATCATCTATATGTAAGTGGCGTATCATTTGATATTTGATACTGCTTTTATATTCACAAGTATCCCATTATATTTATTTATATTAGAAATATGAATGTTTATATATGTGTTTTCACTAGGCTCCTTATTCTCTTTAGTGGTATAGATTATTTGATGATTTAAATAATTTGGTTTTCCATAGCATAATATAGAGATTGAAAAGGTAGGGCTAGAACTCAGGGTTCCTGTCTTTTGGATCTAACTCTGAGTGAGCATGTATTCCCTGACCTCATAATACTCACAAAACTGACTTCTATTTCTTCTCTCTTTTCTTTTCTTCTGTCTCCTCCTTTCTCCCTCCTCTTTCCCCTCCTCTTCTTCTTCCTCCTCTTTCTTCCTACTTCTCTCCCCCTTTTTCTACTTACCCCTTTCCTACTGCTCTTCTGTTTAAAATAGATAGCAACACAGTCATTTCCATCTTCCACAGGCCACCTGATATCACTGAACAGGTGTGACACGGTTCTCATTTGCTAACTTTAACTTTGTGAAATTTGCATTTTCCAACTTTAGGTTTTTGACTTCTGGTTCTCCCTTCTCAATTTGAAAAACGATTTGCTTTTTGAACTTGAGTATGCTGCCACCACGTGGTTGCCAGTTATTTGCTTTTCTTGGGTTCCTAAAGCAAACTTCAGGCTGTTTGGAGAATATGTCAGCCAGGGTAGGGTAGGCTAGTGTGATGCGTGTTAATAGGTGAAGGTACCAAGTATGTGACGGGGTAGCAGTAAATTTTCCTAGAGTGTCAGGAAGACATTGAAGAGCAAAAAATTGGCTATAAAATGTAGAGAGGAGAAAAATAGTCTGAGGTCCACATAATGTAATTAGGAAATAGTACTGTGGAGGAAACAAGTAATTAAGAAGAAAGAAGAAAGAGCCACAATAAAGAGAATCAGATCACTGCAACTACTTTCATCTGTTTGTCTTTTTTCTTGTCCGTGTGTGTGTGTGTGTGTGTGTGTGTGTGTGTGTGCCTATGTGTATATACCTGTGTTCATATATGTATGAGTGTGTGTGTGTGTGTGCCTATGTGTGTATACCTGTGTTCATATATGTATGAGTGTGTGTGTGTGTGTGTGTGTGTGTGTGTGTGTGTGTGTGGGCAGAGGTCAAATTCAGATTCAGTTGTCATTCCTTGGGAGCCATCCACCTTTAGTTTTGAGACATGTCCTTTTACTTGCTTGGAGCTGGTTCTGTAGAATGGGCTAGCAGCTGGGATGAGGCATACAGGTAGGAAATACAAATGTGCACTTCCTATTTCTCCATGCCAAGTCCAGAGTTGAAGAGAAAGTTGATTGAAAATGAAGCCCAGTCACTGAAGTGCATTGTCACGACACAGATGTCAGGACATGTGCTTTTCTATGGAAATCACAAGGCAAAGCCTGTTCCTAACTGACAGTAGAATTAATTATAGAAGAGGACAAATTTTATTTTATTTTTTCCATAATTTACATTATTTCCCAGTCTCATCCCTACTTCTCTCCTCTCTTCCCAGTCTCGCCCTTACAAGTTCTTCACCCATTACTGCCTCCTCCTCTCCTCATAGATGGGGAAGCCCCCGTAGGTACCACCCCACCTTGGGACATCTAATCCCATCAGGATTAACTACCTTCCCTCCCAATGAGGTCCAGTCAGGCAATCCAGGTAGGGGAAGGAGAACCAATGACAGGCAACAGAGTCAGAGACAGTCCCCACTCCAAATGTTAGGGACCCATATGAAGACCAAGCTGCACATCTGCTACAAATGGGGAAGGGTGGGTCCAGCCCCTTGCATGGTTCATTCTCTGTGAGCCCCCATGGGCCCAGGTTAGTTGACTCTGTAGGTTTTCTTGTGACCACCCCCCACACCTCACTCAGTTCTATCCACCACTCTTCCAGAAGACTCCTCAAACTCTACCTGATGTTTGGCTATTGTTCTCTGCATTCATTTCTATGCACTGCTGGATGAAGCCTCTGAGGAGACAGTTAAGCTAGGCTCCTGTCTGCAAGCATAGTAGAGTATCATCAATAGTGTGAGGGGCTAGCTCTCTCCGGTGGGATGGGTATCATGTTGGGCCAGTCATTGATTGATCATTCTTTCAATCTCTGCTCCATCTTTACCCTTGAGCATCTTGTGGGCAGGAAAAATTTTGCATTGAAGGTTTTGTGGGTATGTTGATGTATCCCTCCTTCAGCTGGGAATTCTGCTTGGCTACAGGAGATGGCCATTTCAGTCTCTAAATCTCCCACTGGTTAGAATCTCACCTAGGGTCACCCCCATAGACTCCTTGTAGTCTTTCCCATCCCAAGTCTGCAGATAGTCCCAAAGATGTCCCCACTGATTGTTATTCTCACTCCCTGCCCACTCCTATATCCTGTCCCCAACACTTGATCCCTGTCCTCCTACCCCTCTTTAACCCCTCTCTCACTCATTTTCCTCTCTCCATCCACATCCAATGTCTATTTTGTTTCCCCTTCTGAGTGAGATTCACATATCTTCCCTTGGGCTCTCTTTATTACCCATTTTCTTTGGCTCTGTGGATTTTAGCATCCTGCCCTTTATGGCTAATGTCCAATTATAAGTGAGTACATACAATATGAGTCTTTTGGGGTCTGGGTTACCTCACTTAGGAGGATATTCTCAAGTTCCATCCATTTGCTTGCAAATTTCATGATGTCTTTGTTTTTAATAGCTGAATAGCATTCCATTATATAGATGTGCCCCATTTTCTTTATTCTTCATTTGAGGGACGTCCAGGTTGGTTCCAGTTTCTGGCTATAACAAATAAAGCTGCTATGAATACAGTTGAGCACATGTTCCTGTGCTGTAGTGGGGCATCTTTTAGGCATATTCTCTTTTGGTATAGCTCAGTCTTGAGGTAGAACTATTCCCAACTTTTTGATTTCCAAAGTGGTTATACAAGTTTGTACTCCCACCAGCAGTGGAGGAGTGTTCACCTTGCTTCACATCTTGTCATTTTGTGCTGTCACTTGAGTTTTTTATCTTAGCCTTTCTGATTGATGTAAGATGGACTCTAAGAGTCATTTTGATTTGCATCTCCCTGACAACTAGGGGCTTCTTGGCCATTCAAAATTCCTCTCTTGAGAATTCTCTGTTTATCTCTGTATCCCCTTTTAATTAGGTTATTTAGGTTGCTGGTATCTAACTTCCTGAGTTCTTTATATATTGTGGATATTAGTCCTTTGTCAGAGATGGAGGACTAGTGAAGATCTCTTCCCATTATGTAGGCTGCTGTTTTGTGCTATTGACCATGTTCTTTGCCTTACACAACTTTTTCAATTCCACAAGGTACCACTTATTAATTGTTGATCTTAGTACCTGTGTTATAGGTGTTTTGTTCAGGAAGTTTTCTCCTATGCTAAGGCATTCAAGTCTACTCTCCACATTTTCTTCGATTAGATTTAGTGTATCTGCTTTTACATGAAGGTCTTTGATCCACTTGGACTTGAGTTTTGTGAAGGGTGATAGATATGGGTCTATTTCTATTCTTCTACATGCAGACATGCAGTTATACCAGCACCTTTTGTTGAAGATGTTTTCTTTTTTTCCATTATATGATTTTGGTTTCTTTGTCAAAAATCAAGTGTGCATGTGTGTGTGGGTTTATTTCAGGACCTTCTATTCAATTCCACTGACAAACATTTCTGTTTCTGTACTAGTACTATGTAGTTTTTATTACTATTTCTCTGTAGTACAACTTGAAATCAGGGATGGTTATAGCTTCAGAAATTCTTTTATTGTACACTAATGTTTTAGCTATCCTGGGATTTTTGTTTTTCCATATGAATTTGAGAATTGTTCTCTTAAGATTTGTAAAGAATTGTGTTGGAATTTTGATGGGAATTGCATTGAATCTGTCGATTACTTTTGGTAAGATGGCCATTTTACTGTGTTAATCCTAAAGATCCATGAGCATGAGAGAGCTTTCCATATTTGTACATCTTCTTCGATTTCTTTCTTCAGGGACTTGAACTTCTGGTCACACAGATCTTTCACTTGCTTGGTTAGAGCTACACCAAGGTATTTTATATTATTTGTGGTTGTTGGGATGGGTGTTGTTTCCTTAATTTCTTTCTTCATTCATTTATCATTTGTATAAAAATAAGCTAGTGATTTTTTTTGAGTTAATTTTGCATCCAGCTACTTGGCTGATGGTGTTTATCAGCTGTAGGAGTCCTATAGTAGTATTTTTGGAGTCATTTATGTATGCTATCATATCATCTGGGAATTGTGATACCTTTACTTCTTCTTTTCCAATTTGTGTTCCCTTGATTCCTTTTTATTTTATTGCTCTGGCAAGAACTGCAACTACTAAATTGAAGGGATATGGGGATTAGGAAGAACATTGTCTTGTCCCTGATTTTAGTGGAATTGCTTTACCTTTCTTTCCATTAATTTGACATTGGGTATCGCCCTGTTATGTATTGTTTTATTGTGTTTAGGTGTGCATCTTGTATCCCTGACCTCTCCAAGTCTTTTAACATGAAGGTGTGTTAGAGTTAGTTAATGACTTTTTCAGCATCCAATGAGATGGTTATGTATTTTTCCTTTCAGTTTGTTTATATGGTGAAATGGAACCCTAAATTTGAGTTTCAAATGCCCAAGTTCTGAAGAACTCAAGAAACACCCACCCAGGGCTCAGTCATAGATCCATGGTGGTTCATGCTGTGGCTTCAACCTCCGGTTCAAGCACTCTCAGGTGTAAGGGCTCTTTATGGATATTTTAAAAGTATCTTTTCTTCTAATACCCCACTAGTGTCTAAGGAATTATAACAGGTTTTCATGCCCTATCTTATCAGATACCACATCGAACTAACTCTACTGCTTTCATACAGCCTGTGGTGAGAATGCTACAGGATTTGTTGTTTCCTCCTTTATAGAGTAACATAAGACAGGCTCATCAGCTCTCATGTTTCCTCCTCACCTATAGTGTTTATTACCCTGGGGTGTGGCCCATCAGGACCACTACCTGATGTACTTCCTACCTTCACTACTTCCTAAATTATGGCTTCAGGTTAAAAATTCTGGTTCAGCAATTCAGTATAATTAAATATGTATAATGTGCCTCGGTGAAAATGATGATAATATTTAAGTTGCAATCCAGATGCACAAGAATATTTCTGTTACAGTGTAGTCAGTGTGGAACTCTATTCCTTCAGGGAGTGTGAGACTTGGGATTGTGACTGGGTGACTAGAAACCATTTGCTTTTGGCTTATCTAC
Organism: Rattus rattus; assembly: GCF_011064425.1. Classification (NCBI taxonomy): domain Eukaryota; kingdom Metazoa; phylum Chordata; class Mammalia; order Rodentia; family Muridae; genus Rattus; species Rattus rattus. The sequence continues at coordinate 90,395,439 of NC_046172.1, forward strand.
TGTCATTCATACTAGAGTCCACCGAAGGGTTTACTGTCATATGTCGCTTTGTGTCCTCATCTGTGCATGCTAGCCACAATAGTCTTGAAAGCATATAGAACCAGCCAAAACTAGTTTCTTGCCATTGAATTAGATGAGGATTCTATGGGCTTGGAGGGAATGAAAGAACAGAAGACTAAGTCCTTGGTTGTCCTTTAATGGGCATTGGAACTTATGAAATTTTGAAAAATAATAATAAACCTCAGTGAGTTGGGTGGAGGGAGACTCAAATCAGAATGCAGGGTAGTCTGATAACTACAGGATTGCTTCATGAGCTGTCTTCACCCCAGTGTAGTCTTACTCTAACATTTCCCAGCTTCGCTAGTCCTTGGTAGTGACACTGCTCTCCCAAACACTGCACACTGCAACATCTTTGGTTATCCTAAGGAGATTCTACACACACTCAACTACTTTCTAACATCGAAGGGGTAAACTCAGGAAGTTTATTGGCCTCACATGCATTTCGAGTGTGAAACAGGCTGAAGTTTAAATTGAGCATCAGATACTCACCTTTGCAAGTAGTTACAAATATATGGCTTGATCATTGATTTTTAGCAGGCGAACAGAATTGGACAGGTTCATATTTTTAACTGGGCCGTCACCTAAGTGTGTTGCATTGGGAAGGGCCACATTATTTATTAAACCGCGTGAGGCTTCTGTGATTATGCTATAGATAGGCAGAGGTCTCCAGAGTCAATTGGGGTTGTCGAATCACATTCAATGAATGGCCCAGTGTCTCAATTGAAGAAGCCTGCTAGTGAGGGACTCCCCAGGAGTAATCAATTAAAAGCAGTAGCATTAAACAGCTAACGGTGCTGGCAAATCAATAGTGGCAAGGCAAAGAGACAATTCCCTGCAATGATTTCTATGCAAATTCTGATTCTTGTACCTAATGACATTAGGATTCACTAATGACACGTAACTCAAAGAGGTCCTTCTTTTTCAGGTAAGCGTGAAGCACATTTTTGCCCCTGCAACCTTGACATCTACTTGGGATGCCGGCTTTCACTGCTGGGAATAGATTAAGTCTAGACAATCCAACTTTCTGTTTGTCTCCGTGGAAGAAGAACATTTCTAGACTTTGGCATGGGTTCCTGAAAAGGCCTGGATTGGTCACTCACTCACTCACTCACTCATTCACTAATTCATTCACTGAGTACTGATCATTTTAACTGCTTTCCTACTAATTATACCAATAACTCAGTTCAAACTGTTTTACGAGTCTCTCCCCATTCTACATCAACTGCCCAATATTAAGTTTTAAAATAGGCGTGGATTTACTACAAAATATCAAGTGAAGTATATTTTTGTATGCAATACATATGATTCAATCTTTTCCCAAACTATAAACCCAATCTATATTTAATGGAGAATTCAATCTTGGCCTTTACTGAAGTCCCCTGACTCATGTTAAGTACTGAATTTCTTGGACTTCCCAGTCTTGGTCACTTGAGCTTGGTCACTACTGCTGGTACATTCCCTGCACAATCCTGTATGGTCTCCTTGTTGCTATAAAAGTATAAAAATTGCTGTCTTTTTCCCACACTTGGTCTGGCACCTTGGTGCCCCAAGACATCTGTTGGATGTCTTCATCGCAGTCAGCAAAGCGTCTCACCCGCTTTGCTCCATCCCATATCACACTGCTGATGGCCACTCTCTGAGCCTGGCAACAATCTCTCTACCCATCCAGTTCCCAAGGCAGGTTGCCATCATGCCAAACATACACATCCCAATTTCGTGGCAGGCTAGCGTGTCTAGCCACCACACACTCTCTTAAACTTAAATTGCCACATGAATGAACACATGAAAGAATACACAACACAGTGACCTCGGATCCAGTTGATAATATGCAATTTGCTCATCTAGACATACAAAGCCCTATACATATTCATCCCTTAAGAATATTCATAATAACCTGTAAATGTGCGGAGAGAAATCTTAACATCCACCTCCATGTTCTCTCTGCTGCTTCTCCCTTCTCCTCAGTTCCAGTCTCCTCCTCTCTAAAACTTTTCTCCTACCCCCTTCCTTCCTTCTCATCCAATGACAGGCCTCGTTCTGTCTTATACCTACCTTCACCTGTATAATGACATCATCCTACACTCCTCAAGGCTATATGATCTGTTGGTTTTTGGACCAAGTTTAAAAACAGGGGTTTGACAACCCAGATGTCCATCAACTGAAGAATGAATACCAAAAAATGCGGTTCATTTACAGAATGGAATACTACTCAGCTATTAAAAATGAGGACGTCATGAATTTTGCAGGCAAATGGATGGAACTAGAAAATGTCATTCTGAGTGATGTAACCTAGACCCAAAGGACATATATGGTATGTGTTCACTAATAAGTGGATATTAGTCAAAAAGTACAGAATAGCCATGATACAACTCAGAGACTATAGGAAGCTTAATAAGAAGGAAGGCACAAGTGTGGATACTTCAATCCCAGTTAGAAGGGAGAACAAAATAATCACAGGGGGCAGAGGTAGGAAGGGACCTAGGTGGGAGAGGGTAGGGGAAGGGGAAGGGCAGGATCAGTATGGGGGAGACAGGAGAGAAGCTCAGAGGGCCATGAGAATGAATAGAAATATGCAACAATGTAGGGTGGGGGGTAAGGGGAACCTCTAGAAAGTCCCAGACACCAGGGATATGAGAAGCTCCCAGGACCCAATGGGAATACCTTAGCCAAAATGCCCAACAGTGGGGACATGGAACCTAAAGAGACTATGTCCAGTAGATAGCCACGGCCCCAAGTAGAGGGATGGGGTCACCTACCCGTTTTCAATTTTTTTTTTTACCCAGAATTTTTCCTGTCTAAAGGAAACAAAGAGACAAAATGAAGCAGAGACTGAAGGAAAGGCTGTCCAGAGACTTCCCCAACTTGAGATTCACCCTATGCATAGGAACCAAACCCAAACATTACTGCTGATGCCATATGGTGCTTGCAGACAGGAGCCTAGCATGACTGTCCTCTGAGAGGCTCTACCAGCAGCTGACTGAGGCAGATGCAGACACAGTCAACCATTGGATTGAGAATGGGGACCCCCTATGGTAGAGTTAGAAGGATTGAAGGAGCCGAAAGGGATGGCAACCCCATAGGAAGACCAACATTATCAATTAACCTGCATCCCTGGGAGGCCCCAGAGGCTAAGCCACCAACCAAAGAGCATATATGGGCTGGTCTCTGGCTCCCACTACATATGTAGCAAAGGACTGCATTCTCTGGCCTCACTGGGAAAGGATGAACCTAATCCTGTAGTAAAACTTGATACCCCAGAGAAGGGATGTTGGGGGATGGTGATGTGGGAGTGGGTGGGTGGGGGAGCACCTTCTCAGAAGTAAAGGTGAGGGGCAATGGGATGAAGAACTCATGGAGGCAGGATCAGAAAGGGAGCAATATTTGAAATGTAAATAAATAAAATAATTAATAAAAAATAAAAAAAGGGATGTGTGCTCATGTTAAAGGCTAAAATAGCCTTTCTTGGATATCATCTTGTTGATTCTTCTGAGGTGTACTCACTGGTCTGGGGTTTTCCAAGGAGCATGATGATAAAACAGTCTGCTTGTAAAACTGCAGTAGCCCTGCTAGGTTTGAGGACACTGTTTTGAAATTTGGGCACCTTTTTATTTTCATGCTCTAAACTTCAAAGCTACTGCCATTTTAAGACAACAGCTCACTCTGCCTACTTTTGTCTTGACTTTGGAATTCAGATTATCTCAGTTGTGATATGAAGTATTTGAATTCTTCTGTCAAATTGTCCTTGGTAGACTGTGTGCATGTGTTCATGTGTGTGTGTGTGTGTGCGTGTGCATGTGCTTGTGCGTGTGTATGTGTGTCTGTGCATATGTCTGTTTATATGTTAAGATTATTCTTTCTAAATTTCCTTCATAACATCAATGCTACCCTCCCATCTAGCAAACACTTAACAATCTTGCAATTATTGTATAGTTCCCTCAATCTAATTAGGGTTCCATTATGCACAGGTATAGCTCCTTGTAACTGTCTTATGTAGCGTATACTATAATTATAATGATTTATTAGGGTGATTTTTTGGAGACAAGATCTTATTATGTAGCTCAGACAGGCCTCAAATTCACCATCTTCTTACATCATCTTTCAGAATAATGATAGTATAGGCACATGCAGCCATGCCTGACTTTAGGGTGATTTAAAGTTTGCTTTTTTTTTTCTATAGTTTGTTGAATATCTGAGGTTAAAGAACAAACAATATTTTATGATCATTGTTATAACCTCACCTTATTGGGGTTCTCAAAAGGAACAGAAGGAAGTGTGTGTGTGTGTGTGTGTGTGTGTGTGTGTGTGTGTGTGTGCATACGTGTACCTGTATGTGATGAATTGGAGTAGCTTATAGATTGTTGTCCAGGTAGTCTACTAATGGCTGTCTCCCCAACAGAAGGTCAAGAATATGAGTTGTTCCTCCACAAGACTGGGTGACTCAGTGGTCCCTATCTGCTGTTGGAGTCAGGGAGAATTCCTAGAGTACTGTCAGTCTTCAATCCATATTGGAATCCTGAAGAAGTAGCTTCTAACACTGTAGGCTTGTTGGCCCTTGTCTGCTCCACCACTGTGACATAGCTGCTTGGGGAGGGAGAATGGAGGGGTTTGTGTGCACGGACCGGTGCTGGGCTGTAGGGAAGTGCCGAGAGACACTGCTCCCAGGGTGGGAAAGCACAGTCTGAGGCATAAGAAAGCCAGAGTTGCTTTGGGGGTCCCCAGGCTTGCAACAAGGCCTGGGACATGGGATTCTCAGACTCTTGGACATCCAGCTGCTGCTGGGAATCACAAATGAGCAGAGAACAGAGTCAGGGGCCAGCGGGCTGGGTTGGGGACAGCATCTATCGGGGTGGGAGGTGGTCCAAAGGGAGTTCTGGCTTGTCCTAGCAGAGATGATTGTCCTTATCTTGGCAGAGGCAGGCTTGCTGGCGAGTGCAGAGGTTTTCTACTGGAGATTAGGCTGTCGCTCCGTAGGCAAGGGCCTTCTTCATGGCTCTCCATGAGGATCTTGATGAAAGAGACAGTCCATGGTTCTAAACTGTCTATTGACTGTTCTTGGTTGAAAACTGATGTATCCAATACATATAGTACCCACTTCTCAGGGTGGGACTGAGAATAAATACTTCTTGCAGGGAGGAATGTCTGGGAAGGGAAGCTTATTGGTTAAGCCCACTGGGCCTCTAGGTACCTCATTAACATGGAGAACTGTTTTGAGCCTAGGTGACCATGTTCTTTTCCTATTTTCTTCCTACTATCTTCCTATTTTCTTGGTCTGAGTTTAAGGATGCCTCATTTACATGTAGAAGGGTTTGGGGCATTGCCCCTACATGACTGATAGTCACAAATCCCTCTATGGGGGGCTGTGGCTATGTGACAGGGGCCTGGTGCCCAGAGAAGGTGAAGCTCCTATTGTCCATTCAGGGTCTCCAGGTCTTCTAGTCTTTGTCTCAACCTTACCCGGCTTCCTCTCCGGGACCACTACCCTGCTTAATACCAGTGAAGGAATACTTCAGCAACTGGATAGATAAACTTGTCAGTGGTAGTGAGGGCAAGAGGGCAAACTTCCTTTTCCAGTGTTCTTTTATGTGGGCTGCCACCTGAATTTGTTGTCCAAATTTAAGGTCTTCCCAGTTCAAATAATTCAGTCTAGAAAAATTCCTCACAGGTGTGCCCAGCTGCTTAGATTTGAGTTGATTTCAGATGTAATCAACTTGACAACCAAGATTAGCATTCATATCTTATCACATAATACCTGATGCTTAGATGATGTAGGCCTATGTTGAATAAATAAGGTGATATTGTTTCCATATTTGAGAATTAACAAGTTATGGACCACTTTTAAAGATTTTTCATTCTTTATATGGTAGTAATAGTTTATAGATTGAAAACTATTTGACTATTAGCATAACAAGAGACTTGGTAAAGAGTTAGTTTTTAAAATATTATTCTTTTATTATCTTTTAAAACACATGTATCTGTCATGATAATTGTTTTTATTCCTTACATTAATTTCTTAGACTTTATTGAAATAGAAATTTCTACCTAAATATACAAGAAACTAAGAAGACAAACAGGAGTAGGAGAAAACCTTTGATATATGTGTGGAATTTATGTGTGATATATAAATATATATCTATAATATAAATATACTTATAAAAGTATCATACATAAACTCCATAATTTATAATAAGGTCTTAAAAGGAACTCATATAGATTGATTAGAAAAATGGCAGATAATTCAATTTTAAAATATTTGAAGACCAGGATAGGAATTTCACCCAATAAGATATTGAAATGGTCAATAACATAATTAGATATCAGGGAAATAAAAATTAAGTGCACAACATGGTACCTCTGTGCACTGATTAGGACACCATATAAAAGAAGCCAACAGCATAAATGATTGTTGAAGTTATGTAGAAAGCTAGTGGAACCCAGATACATTGTCCAGTGCAATATGAACTGGAAAATATAGAAAGTTTGGCACTGTCTAAGTCAAATGCTTTTGTACTTAGTGACTCTAACAAATCATTTTCTATGTATATACTTAACAGTAATTCACACATATGTATATCAAAGCAGGTGCAAATACTCAAAACACTCTGCTTTTTATATTCATATTAGATTTATTTAACTGATAAAAAAATAAGCATAGAGAAACCAAATGAAAGTTTCAAGGTTAGTCCAGTTCAACAATGAAATAAAGCATAAAAACAAAAGCCATACCATAAGGGAATGACATCTCAAAAAGAGGCCGAAGGAGTCATTAGAGAATTGAAAAATCAACATTGTATTATAAAAGTTCAAGTTCGTATGTAACTTTAATATTCTGTGCTGTTTCAATTTAATCTATTTTTCTTAAATATGTCATTAGCAGAATATTAAGTTTGAATTAAAGAGAATAATTAAATTAAATGCATACCATGTTAGATTTAATAATTACTTCCCATTTTGAACCAAAGATCTAAAATAATATTTTATAGTTTATTTTGATTTAATAAAATATAAAGTCAAAATTTAAAGCCTTGATTTCCTTAAAGTATAGAAATATGGATTATTTTTTGTCTTATCTAATAATGCTTGTATTAATTTTTTGGGAATCTAGACTATGTACTTTGATCATTTTTAATCTTCTCTCTCAACTGCACTCAGATCCATTGCTACTTTCTTACCTATCCAACTTCACACACTCTCTCTTTTGAATGCATTAAGTTCAATTTGTGTTGCTCAAATATTTGTGGATATGCAATTTGTTCTGTAGCATGGTAGACTTACTAGGGTATCATGTCTAGCTATACTACTCCAGAATTTATATCCCAAAGACTCGGCATAGGTTAGTTGTTTTGTCAACTCGACATAAACTAGGGTCATCTGGAAAGAGGAAACCACAAGGGAGAAAATATACTCACTGGAATGGCAAAGTTTTTTGAAATTTCTTTAAATTAATCTTTATGTTGGTTATGCCATAACTGGGCTAATGGTTCTGGATTGAATAAAAGAAGCAAGCGAGCCATGGAAAAAGAGCAGAACAGTACCCAGCATTCTTTTGTGCTCTTTGCATCAGTTCCTGCCTTACTTGAACACTCTGGTTTATAATAGCATCAATCTAAAGGCAACATAACCATTCATACACATTAGAAAGAATAGTATATTGTGAGATATTTGTTCAATAGAATATTGTAAGCAACTGATAAAGCAAAATACTCTGACATCAACAAATTTCATGGATATCAGGTTGAGAAATACACCAAACAAAAACTATAATCCATTTATAGCAAGTTTGAACATAGATAATACAAACAGGAAGGGAATAAAAGCACATGAGAGTCCTCGGAGGTACTGATCACAGTTTGAGCTTTAATCACGGTGGTGGCATGCTGCCATGCTCACTGTATAACAGTGTGCACAATTCAGATTCATCTTTTCTGTAGTTTTTATGCTTTAATAAACATTTACAAAATAAATGAGAATATAAGACAATTAAACTGGTTACTGTTTAATGTTCTCTGTAACTCCGACTTATTAAAATTTAATGTGAAAATGCTTAGAAAATAAGAAAATCTGCAGTGATAAAGTAATTGTGATCAGTGATAGGTAAGCTGGATTTCATAAATATATATGAAAGGGTGGAGGTCCTCCTCTGGGTATTCCCCATCCTGGCAAGTTACTGCAAGGACTAGGTGAAGCCTCTCCCACCGAGGCCAGACAATGTGGCTCAACTATGGCAATAGGATCCATAGACAGGCAACAGATTCAGGGATAGCCCCTGCTCCAATTGCTAGGAGACCCTCATGAAGACCAAGCTGCACATCTACCACACATGTGCAGATGGCCTAAGTCTAGCCCTTCTGTGCTTGGCTGGTGGTTCTGTTTCTAGGAGCCCTAAAGGGTCCTGCTTAGTTGATTCTGTACATCTTCCTGAGGAGCTTCTATCCTCTTCCAGTCCCTCAATATTTCCCCCAAATCTTCCACAAGACTCTCAAGCTCCATCTAGTGTTTGGCTATGAGTATCTGCATCTGTTTCAATCAGTCCTCTCAGAAGAGAGTTCTGCTATCTGTAAGCATACCAGAGTATCATTAATAGTGTCAGTGATTGGTACTTGCCCATGGGAGGGGTCTCAATTTGGGCCAGTCATTGGTTGGCAGTTCCTTCAGTCTCTACATCATCTTTGTCCATGCACTTCTTGCAGGTGGACACATTTTTTGGTTCAAGGTTTTGTGGATGGGATATTGTCTTTGAGATTCCACCTTACACCCATTAGAATAGCTAAGATTAAAAACTCAAGGGACACAGCACATACTTTTGAGGACTTGCAGCAAAGGGACCGCCCTTTCACTGTTGGTGGGAGTGCAAACTTATACAACCACTCTGAAAATCAATTTGGCAGTTTCACAGAAAACTGGGAATAGTTCTACCTCAAGATCCAATTATCCTCTTCCAGGGAATATACCCAAAAGTTGCTTCAACATCCTACAAAGACACTTGTTTAACTGTGTTCATAGCAGCTTTATTCATAATAGACTGGAACTGGAAACAACCCAGATGTCCCTCAACTGAAGAATGGATACAGAAATGTGGTTCATTTGCACAATGGAATGCTACACAGCCATTAAAAATATGAATGTCAGCTCAGCATTTAAGAGCATTGACTGCTCTTCCAGAGGTCCGGAGTTCAATTCCCAGCAACCACATGGTGACTCACAACCATCTGCAATGGAATTTGATGCTCACTTATAGCGACTCATATACATAAAATAAATAAATCTTTAAAACAAGAAATATGAATGTGATGAAATTAGCAAGCAAATTGATGGAACTAGAAAATATCATCCTGAATGAGGTAACCCAGACCCCAAAGGACATGCATGGTATGTACTCATTTATAAGTAGATGTTAGCTTTAAAGTGCAGGATGCTGGAGTCTGAGGACCCAAAGCAGCCCAATAATAAGGAGGGCCCGGGGGAGGATGCTTGAGTCTCTCTCAGAAGGGAAAATGAAATGGATTTTGGAAGTGAATAGAAGGATGGGACTTGATAGGAGAGGGGATGGGAATGGAAATGAGGCATGGGTCAAATGTACAGAAAGTAGGGGAGAGAGAACAGAAACTGTTGGTGGGCAAGTGGGTAGAATTTCTAGGATGTGCCAGAGACCTGGGATGGGGGAGGATCCAGGGAGTCTATGGGGGTAATGCTAGCTGAGACTCCTAGCAGAGGGGGATGTAGAGCCTGAAGTGGCCACCTCCTGTAGCCAGGCAGGATTTCCTATTTTTTCTTTTTCTTTTTTTTAAAAAAAATTATTAGATATATTTTTTTACTTACATTTCAAAAGTTATTCCCCTTCCCGGTTTCCTGTCCATAAGCCCCCCTCCCCTTTCCTCCTCTCCCCTCCCTCATATGGGGATTTCCCCCATACATCCCCCTTACTGCACCCCATATTCCCCTGCACTGGGGGTCCACCAAAAGATTTCCTATTTTTTAATTGAACTATAGAAAATAATATTCTTAAAGTTTTCTATATTTCATTTCCACCTTGGTATTTATTATCTCTCTCTTCATATTTATTTCCTAGTTTCTTTGAAATTTTCCTTTATAGACTCTGGATGATCCATGAGCCACATCTGTATTGGAGCACAAAACCAATGACTCCTTACATTGTGAGCTGGTAATAAACAATGACCAAGCCTCTGAATGCAAAGCAGGGAGGTTAAGGGGACTGCCTCCCAGTTGCTTTGAGCCAACGTTTGCCTTTGAGTCCCTGTGCCAAGCTTTTCTATTTATGCACTGTTTACAGCCTAGCTCTTCAACATTCCTACCCCCAATCTTCCATGTTGAATGTGTTGTTCTCAACAGAGCAGTGTTTCTATGTGAAGTCCTTGGGAGTCTAAGATCATGGGGGTTCTTGCTTAGGCAATGAATTAGTCCATTGATGTATTCAAAACTTAATGAATGGTGGAAGGCTCTGTTATAAAGTGAGCTGTCTCAGTTTCCTGGTTGCTTTAAAGTGAAGAGTTTTGCTCTGCAATGGCTCTCCACAGTAACACCATCACCTCAGTCACAAGTCATCAGCTCAGGTAACTAGGAACTGGAATCTCTATAAGCCACAATAAACTTTTTCCTTTAAGTTGATTGATCCTCATTGATTTTTCATAGTAACGGAATGCTAAAACTGCATAATGTAGTAGTGGAAAAGGAATGATTTTCCCAGTCTTTTGACTTCTGTCAAACGTCCATAATGTTCATAACAGAGGAAAGAGTACCATAATGCTCTAGAAGTATAATAAGAAACATTTGACAGTTATTTCCAAGCATAGTGATTTAAATAATTTCATCTTTTAAAAAGATTTATTTTTGTCCATGTGTCTGTGTTTTTCCCACCCTCCAGCTGCATGTACCGGTGCTCAAGGAGGCTAGAAGACAGTATGAGATCCCCTGGATCTGCAGCCTCAGGTGGTTTTGAACGACCATGTGGATGCTGGGAATCAAATTCCTGTCCTCCAAAAGATCAAAAATTACTCCAAACCTTCAAGTCTTCTCTCTAGACTCCTAATAATATTAGTGTTGCAATTATCAGAACTTTCGTTAGCCTTTCCAGTAAAGCTGAGTTAATGAATCTACCTGTAGGCATAGTTGATAAAATATTTCACTTATTCTGAGAGCGAGGCTTTGCCTTTATTGAAGCCATTGAGGTTGTTTAGAACTCACTATGTTCTTTTTTTGGTCCCCTCCTTGAAAGTTTTTCTGTCTTCAGGTATTCATTAAATAACCAACTTCCTGGTACGTAAATGAAAGTGTGCTTCAAAGGTATATTGCCATTATAATGCTTGACCTGGGGGAAAATGTCAAAAATTTCTTTAAAACCCATTTAGTGAAGTATTTTAAATGCTCATCTTGCACTTTTGAGTGAAGTATAATTTACATTTCATAAAAGTAGAAGCTGAGCAGCAAGCTGTAAGTAATTATCATATAATTAAATGTCTACTATGAAGGGGATGAAAACGTGAGCTCCTTCCTGCTTTCCGTGACTGGGTTACACAATGGCAAATTAAATTTTAGCTCTTTATCTCGGAAGGGCTCCAGGGGACCTACTCAGAGTTTGAAGAGATACTTCTGAGTTGCCAATATAGTTTTAGTTGGAAGCTGAAGTAATCACTTCGCCCTCCAAACAAGCCATATGGAAATGGTTTCTGAGATTTTAGTTTTAGAAATGGAAACTGAAGTATATATTTCTCTCAGTGACTTTGAAAATCCCCTCTCTATGTTAATATTTGTAAATGGGAATCACCATCAGGATAATTAATACCTAATTATTACTGTAGATGACTCTCATTTTTTTTTCAAATTCACAAAGCAGTTGGCTTTGGGGATAATAATCAAATGCCAAGTGCATTTATAATTAGTTGAAATGCTTCCCCTAATCTGATTTTGTTTAATATTCATTTTAAAACATGCATTAAGTACCTGCTAAGTTTGGGATTCAGGAAAAGTACCCAAAGGTCAGAAAAAAAAAGATATGTTTTTTGCTCTAAAGAAGATTATAGCCAGACAAAGGATAAAAGATATGTACACAAAGCCTACAAAACAAGATAAGATTGGATAGATATCACATAATCTAAGGTGTGAGTATACAAGAGAGATAATAATCATATTTTTGGCTATTGGAGTTATGCAGTTTTCAAGAAGATATATAATATTTAACTTGGTGGGTGAGGGTTAGATATTTGGATCTGAGAGTTTGCAATAAAAGCCAGAAAATGTGCTAGAGATATTCTTAAAACCTATAATTCTATGAAAGAAGATTGAAGAGAACATTAGCAGTAATGGAGGTAGGATATTTGTACAGGGGATTTTCAGAGGATGAATGAGAGCAATTTAGTTACTTATTCAACAGTCAAAGTAACAATTTATTGAAATATGTGAATGACTGCCAACTTTTATGAACTCTCCAGTCAAAAGTTTTAATGTGGTATTTTTAACTATGTTACAAGAGTCGTGGGCATCAGTCCAATGAAGACTGTCTTTGCTCACAAAACACTTTAAATAGTTATTGGACTATTGTGTATCAGGCGCTTCTAAAAACATGCAGATACAATGTTTAATGCCATTTCTACTCCTACGGAAAGTAGGTTAGTGGAGTAGATGAGTGAAAAATGTGATAGCACCAATTCTGGAAAGGATATGAGCTCTCAGGGAAAGGCAATTATTGTAGGAATGGAAAGTACAACTGTTGTATGATATCATGCACAATATCTGTGAAAAATCAAGCCAGACCAAAATACCAACATGGAGAAGGGAGGTAGGCATGTAGTTCCATCCTTAGTAAGATAGCCACTGGCAGCTGATAAATGTTGGCAGAGAGGGAATTAATTTTCTTTTTGAAAGAGTGTAGACAAGTGGTTCTCAATCTTTCTTCATAAAATTATTTCATTGTTACCTCTTAACTAATTTTTCTACTGTCATGAATTATAATATAAATAGGATATCTAATTTATGACCCCAGTGAATAGGTCATTCAACCCCTAAAGATCGAGAAACACTGGTGTAAACACTAATAAGTAGGCCATACCCCAGTGGAAGATGATACATCCAAGAATAAATGGCCGCCAATATGTGTTGGACTTGAAGGGCATTAAAATGAAGGGCATACAAAGTTGGGTGGATAGGGAAGGGGAAGTGGATCTCAGAGAAGTTGGAGAAGGGACTGAATATGATAAAAACATAACATAAAATTATTAAGGAACTATTTATTTTAAAAAAGACTGCATATTTTAAAATAGGTTGGAATTATGAAGATTGTGGTATTTATATTTTGTCATAATAAAACTTTTAAAAAGTAGCCAGACTTAATCAGCTTGATGGCTTAGTGGCTGAAGCTACCTGCCAAGCTTGTCTATTGATCTATTTTGATTTCTGGACCTTGCATAAAGGCGAGATGAGTGAACTGACTCCATAAAACATAACAACATAAACATGCTGAGGCACAAGTGTATCCTCATATCATGCACACACACACACACACACACACACACACACACACACACACACACACACACACACACCCCAGACACACACCCCACAGGCACACAATGATGGTAACTCATTTAAAAATAATCATAGCATATATATACACATAGCATATACACTTACAGGTATAGAATATGAAACTAGAAAATGGAATATTAGGTAGGAGCAGAGGTTTTAATTGGTCTGGAGGAAGAAAAGAAAAGATGTACATGGTATAAAAAAACAGATGCAGAGCTAAAGAAGGAAGGGAAAGAACTTGTAGAAGAAGGGGGTGTGAAAGAAAGATCAATCCAAATGATGTGTGTATGAAAATGCCACAGTGAAGTCAACTACCTTGTAGACTAATTAAAAGTCAGTAACTACAAAAGATATGATAATAAAAATGGAGACTACCCATGTTTTACCATTTCCCTTCCTTAAGCTCTTTTTCTCTACTGATGCTTATAATTCTAGTTTCCTGATTTCTTCAGTTATTCCAAGTTATAGCAAAAGAAGATTTGAAGCGGAAAGGGGCACGTGACGTGGTAGTGCTGGAGGAGTTGAGAGGAGTGAGGATGAATATGATCTGAAAACATTGCATTTATGGTAAGAAATTTTCAATCAGGAAATAAATTTTTCAAGTAAAATATTTGAATACATTTTGTCTTGCATTACATTTATTTAAAAAGTAGCTAACAGGACTGACTAGTTTTTGTAAGTTACTATTGATTTAGAAAAAGAAAAAAGAAATACTTTAGTCCTGTTGGAAAAACATAGTAGTAGGAAGGAAGAAGGCATGCATTTGAGAGATTTAGAGGGTAGAGCTGTTAAGATCTCTAACCAATGGTATGAAACCCTAGAGAATAAGTATCAATATTTGGCCTTGGCTTGACTCTCAGGGAAGGGGAAAGTAGAAAGATAAGGTTTGAATTGGAAGATCTGAACTGTCTGTGCTGGCTATGGAGGTACCTATCTGAAAGTAAAAAGGCGATGAAAATGTTGGCTATAATTCAGAATTTAGGAATGTTGTTTGGGGTACAGATAAGGCTTTAAAAAGAGCCATTAACACAAAGAATCACATTTGGAATGTTTGTAGGGTGATGGAAAATTCTAAGAATGGATGTTCTTGGCTGGGCTTATATAGGGTTTAAGACAGGGTTAGGGTTTAAGACAGGGTTATCAAATTTGATAATGGTCTGGTAAGCCAGCCAAACAAAATCCATTGGCAAGCTGTTTGCAACTTGATCTTTGAGTAGTCACCCTGGAGAATGTGTGTGTGTGTGTGTGTGTGTGTGTGTGTGTGTGTGTGGGTATAGAAAATGCCAAGGATAAAATTCCAGAGGAACAACATAAAGAACAGGGAGATATTCTGGATGTGCTTCTCACCTTCAACTTTTGAGAGATTGTACTTTGCAAATGATTTCTCTGGTTTTGTAGCTACACTTTTGAATTCTTATAAAGGGGTAATTCACAGAAAGAAAGTACTGAATTAGTTGAAGTCCAATATATTAGCTTTTCTTTTGTGAGTTGTGCTTTTATCTATCTTAGTTGTAATAGTTTCTTTTGTGTTCTTAAAAGGTTCATGGTTTTATGTTCGTTTAAGATCATGATCAACACTGAAATTTCTTTTTGTATAATATGTGAGGTTTAGATACTGGGTCATATTTTGACTGTGGGTATAGAGTTGCTTTTTCTTGTTGAATTATTTTCATTGTTTTTGTTAAAGATTAGATTTGTCTGTGTGTGTGTTTGTGTGTGTGTGTGTGTGTGTAAGAGAGAGAGAGGGAAAGGGAGGGGGAGAGAGATAGAGATAGATAGATAGAGAGAGAGAGGGGGGTGCGGTGGGGTGGGGGGGACTACTTGTTTCTTTATTTTATCACATTGATTTATGGACTTCTCTCTATGTCAATGCCACACAGTCTTTATAACTGCAGCTTATATTGAGTTTTGAAATGAGGTAAACTGTCTTCTCCTCTTGCTGAAATTTTCTTTAAAAATATTTTGGTGGGGGGTTTTATCAACCTCTCTGATGGGATTTGAAACCTTCCTCACAGAAGGAAATGCATGGCTGGTAATGTAAACCTGTTCAAAATCCATGGTGGGAGACATACTAGGCCTTAGGGATGAGCCTACTGCTGTTGTTTAGATAAATTAACAAAATGTCAACCTGTCTTCTAAATATTTGCTTTACTCATAGACAAACACTGTTCTCTGCATTAGTCAGAAAAGCCTCTCTTTCCAGTGAATGGTGGTGAATGGACAGGACCATGGCTGTAAAAGATGAAGTGAATAAGTGATGGGCAAGTATTCAGTCCAAAACAAGACGTTTTCTACTAGGTCCTGTAAGATTCGGGGAACATTGTGGAAGAGGTAGAAGAAAAAAATCTGGAAAAGAAAAGAGATATAAAACATCATTTTCTGGGCAAGACTCTTCCATTACAATCATGAACTCACAGCAGCTTCAAATGTCTGCCCTGGGTTTTCATAAGAATGTGCCGTCAACAGTTGAGTGTAAGTGGAGTGTGTGCACAGAAGTCCCTACTTGTCAATGCTGAACTATTTGCTACTGATGAATTCATGGAAAGGGGCAATCATTGCTTTTAGTTGTATACCTATTGGTGATGTCATAGGGCTCCAATGGATGCTGCAGTTCAGTATTCACACAAATGGTCCTGGTTCAAAAAAAAAAAATACGTTACAAAAGCAACACAAAAGTCATGATTCTAGGAAGGGAACTGGTATAGCTATGAAGGGTTGGGATTGACAGGGATGGGAGGGGAGATAAGAGAGGGTATAGGAGAGATAATACATTATGTATGTGAATGAAATTCTCAAATATCAAAATCAAGCAATAAAATATTTGGGCTATTTTTTGGTTTATTTACCATTCAACAGAAACATTGGATTACATTTAAAAAAATTGTTTATTTATTATGTATACAGTGTTCTGCATGCATGGCCAGAAGAGCTCAACAGATCTCATTATAGATGGTTATGAGCCACTATGAGGTTGAACTCAGGATGTCTAGAACAACAATCAGTGCTCTTAACTCCTGAGCCATTTCTCCAGCCCCCTGGACTACAATTTTAAAGCTTCTGGAAATTTTATATGTTTTAAATTTTATTTGAAATATAATCACATCATTTCTTCTCTTTGCTTTCCTCACCCCAACTTCTCCCATTAGGTTTAGTTTTGTGTATATTATTTTAGGATTGACAACTTGGTATTGGATAACCAATTAGGGGCTTCATGCCAGGAAAAGACTAATTTAATGTCTTCCAGCAAAGATTAGTTGCTTGTATTGTGTGTCTACAGGTGGGGCCTTGTGAGATTTCCCCTGTGCAATGATACCCATCTAAATCTTGGTATGTAAATTTTTGTTTTCCTTTTAGCTTCGTCAGCATTTCTTGATATTTATGAATTTTATTGATCTTTTAAAAGTATCAGCTCTCCATTTTCCTGACTTTGTTCTTTCTCTTTTCAATTTTGTGGACATTTATTTTCTTTGTTTTTCTGGTTTTGGAGCTTATTTTCTCCTTTTCTACATTCAAGAAGAGAGACTTTACATTATTGATTTGAGACATATCTTTTTTAATAATTAGTATAAATTTGATAAGATGTGCCCATATTTTTGTGTGTTATTTCTATATTTCAAAGCACTTTAACGCCTCTTAAGTTTTCTTCATTGATTCATGAATTATTGTGGAAATGTATCATTTATTTCTAAGTGCTCGGAAATTTTCCTTTCAATTTTCTGTTTCTGAGTTTTTGTTTGATTCTGTTTTTCTTGAAGAAATATATTTGGCATTTCATAAATTCTTTGTTTTATGACTTAGGATATGGTCTATGGTGAAATATTCCAAAAACATTGAAAAGTATGTATTTTCAGCTCTCTTGGGTACACGTTTCTTTATCTGTCCATTAGCTCTTGTTGGATAATTATATTGTTCAATGTTAGAAGAACATAGTGGAATTTCTATCTAATTCTATTAATTGCTAAAGGCTGAATTTTGAACTATTCAATTATGATTGTGGATTTATCTATTTCTATAACAATAAGTCTTAGTTTTTTCTTTCTCCTTTTCAACTCTGTTGTTGGGTGTACATTTAGATTGCTATTTTTCATAATAACTTATTTGATAACCACTCTTTGTCTTTTATTTTTAAAGAGTTTACTGTATCTGATATGATTCTTACCTTGTTTTGTAGATGTTTCTATAAAATATATATGCATATACATTTGTATGCATATATGTTCCTAAGTTTATTTCCATCATATTTGTAACATTATAGTGGAAGTGAGTTTCTTACATAAAGCATAGAATTGGACCATAATGTCATATTCTTAAATAATTTCTTCTATTTTAATATTTTCATTCATATGTTTAGATCATTTGTGTTTTATGCAATTATTGATATCCTAGGGAGGATTTAAGTCTCCCATTTGTTTATTCTGTATTTTAACAATTCTGACTCAAATGTATTTTCTTTACACATACTTATAACCATATCAAGTAGAGTTATAATTTATCCTCAAACTCTAAAACATAATTTAGAAAACACAAAAGAGTGAGTATGAACATAATTTAACATGTTTTTGTTTTCTATATACTTTTCCCTTTTTGATTTTCTGTCTTGCGAACTTTCTTTAGACATTCTTATTTTTGTATTGATTTTATTTGTTTGCTTGCTTGTTTCGTTCTTTCAGTTTTTCTTTGAGAAAGGAATTTACTCTGTTGCTTTGACTGGCTTGAAATCCTGAACACTGACCATGCTGGTCTTGTGCTAACAGAGTTTTGCCTGCCTCTTCCTCCCCGAGTGTTTGGATTGAAGGTCTGTGCCACTGTGCCTGGCTCCAGAAGCCATTCTTGTGTAAGTCTGCTAGTGACAGACTTTTCTCACTCTCTTTTAAATCCAGGACTGCTTTGATCAACTCAATTCCTGAATCAACATTTGCTCTAGATGTAGAGTTTTAGGTTAATAATGTTCACATTTCAGCACTTTTTTAAAAGATTTATTTATTTATTTATTTATTTATTTATTTATTTATTTATTTATTTATTTAATGTATATAAGCACACTGTTGCTGTCTTCAGACACACCAGATCCCATTACAGATGGTTGTGAGCCACCATGTGGTTGCTGGGAATTGAACTCAGGACCTCTGGAAGAGCAGTCGAGACTCTTAACCGCTGAGCCATCTCTCAGCCCACATTTCAGCACTTTTTAAATGTACCATTTTGTTTGGTTGTCTATGTTTTCTAATAAGAAACAGGTTGTTTCTCAAATCACCACTAGAAGGAAGGAGTAACAGGTCCCTCACTTCTTTCCACAATGTTCTTCTTTAGCTTCAGAAGTTTTACTGTGATGTGTGTTGGTGTAGATTTGGGCTTGCCCTTTTTGGAGATTACTGTTTCTTGAATCCGTAAGTTATTGTCTTTATGGCATTTAAGAATGTTAATTATTATTTTTCTACTTTCTTTTCTCTTTCCAATACTTTAATTCAAATAGCTAGATCTTTTGCTAGTGCCCTTTAAATCCATAGGTCTGTTTATTATTTGTCAGTATATTTTTATATTGTTCATATTGATCATTTTCTATTGTGTCATGCTCCATTCATTAATCCTTTCCTTTATCTAATTAATTTGTTAAGTCTGTTAATTAGCTATTTAATTTAATACCTTAAATTTTATTTCTAAAATTTCCATCTCATTTTCTTTATATATTGTAGAGGAATTTTAATTCAGCAACATGGCTGCTCTGACAAGGGATTATAATAAAGGCCTTTTAGGTTTATGTGATCTGGTCAAAATGCAGAGACAATCTGGATTATGATCTGGCTGGAATACAGACACACCCTTAGTACACACCTTTCATCCAAAACATTAAAAGTAAGGTTAGCTTATGGAAGGAAGCAGCCATGCTTGAAAGTGACTTCTAATTGAGGGGCAGGCAGACAAAGTAATAAGTCAGAGAAAGATTTGACAGAATGAGTCAGATATAAGATACACTCAACTCTCATAGAACAACACAGGAAAGAAAAATATTTAAGAGAGGTGCAGTGAGAGAGTTAGTCAGCTGAGTTCGGTAGAGTGCAGAGCAGTTCAGATGAGTGAAGTTCGTTCAGTTTCTTGCAGTCAGTGCAGTTTAGTTCATGGAGTTCAGAGGATAGAAAAGTTACTGTTACAATATGTTATATTTCTTTCTTGATAGTTTCTATTAATTTTTCAGTCCCACTCTCCAGCCCAAAGTGTTCTTAAGTGTCTATTGTACCTTGATTGTGATGATTGTTATAATTTAGATCTAAAGTGTCTTAAAAGGACCATATATTGAAGTTGTGGGCCATAATACACCAAGTGTATGGGGCTTTGGGCAAATTATTAGGTCACAAGGGATCTAATTTCTTCTTGGATTAATTCAGTGATGGGTTGCTGATAGTTTCTTAGTTTGATGAACTATTGCTTAAACATATGCCTTTGGGGAGGACATATTGACTATTCCCCTCTGTTCCATATCTTTACAAGAATGTCCTCTGTTACCACACCCCGAACTATTTCATTATGCCTCTGTGTAGGACTAACAGAACAAAGCCAGCCAATCATGAACTTAAAGTTTGAACCCGTAATTCAAAATGAACCTTTCCTTTTTTCAAATTGTTTCAAGTATGTTATTACAGTGATAGGAAGTTAACACATTGCTAATAATCTCTCAAATATTTCTAAACGCTGTACTATGTTAGCATTGTCATCTATTGATTCTCTCTAATTGCTCAGATTGAAATCCTCCTCTCTCCTGGTATGAATAAAATTTGGATAAATTTTCTGATATGTTATAAAACTTTGATTTACATCTTATGTTTATATGATATTGTAAACAACATTATGTCAATGGAAGTAGAATATCAGGTGGAGAGAAATAAGAATCTATTCTCCCCCTGCCCTATGTTGATACCCAATGGGAAGATCTTCTTTATTGTACAAGGGCAGATTGTTTAGCTCCATCCTAAGCCTCTATTGATAACTTTGTGGGTGGGAAAAAGAAGAATGCTTTATTACTGTTCACAGGTTGACTTCTCTTTGACTACCCCAGTGGAAAGGGGAGAGACATCTTATTTCTGCTATGTCTAAGACTCTTCTGATGATGACTTCTTATGAGTGAGGTTCATTGTCTCCTTGGCAAGAGTGAAATCCAAACTTTGTGCAAGGACTTCTCTGATACTTTATTGGACATTTGAGGACTGTTCTTTATAGCATTAGAAAAGTAGGAGTGATGTTTCCTACTTGACCTTTGTGGGCATGGGAAAAGGAGAACAATAGCATAACATGGGATTTTTGGCCTGAGGAAAATAGTAGTTGTCCAAAAATTTTCTGCCTATTAAGTTTTTTTCTGTCTTTTGGTTAATGAGGCTTTAGTTGGTAATTCCATTTTGCCTAAATCCATGTGGTATTTCTGCATTGCTTGTTCTTCTTTGAGGCCTAGATATATGATACAAAGAGAAATCTCAAGAAGTTTACCACTGTGTTGTTCCTCAGCTACAAAATCCCTAGTCAGTCTTCCTTTTCTCTGCCTTCAAAAGCCTGCCTATTATGGTTTACATGTACTTTCCTGGGATTTTCTTTGTAGTTAGTGAGTGGAAGGAATAGAAGAAGATACAGAAGAAGTCCTGGGTCATTTTTCTTTAATCAAAGTAAAATATTTGCATACTTTGAAAAGCCAAGGTAACCATAAGAAAATGCATTATGGACTTCTAAATTCTAGTTTTTGAAGAGACCACTTTTAACATTTTCAGCTGCTTTCTCTCTTATATAGTCCTAGGTCCTATAGTCCTATGTTTATTTGTTTCCTCTCTCCCTCCTTTCTTCCTTCCCTTTCTTTCTTTTCTCCTTTTGTTTGTTTGTTTCTTCCTTATGCCAAGGAGTCTTTATTTTCGTGCTTCTCAAATTAAGCTGGCAGAGTTGGTTGCTTTAAGGGGATTAGTCAAAGAGGCTGTATCCTCAACTGATTCCTTGGCTGGGTCTGTAGCAGCAGGAGCAGAAGTGATAGTAGCAGCCAGAGAGTAGCCATGGATGCAGAATGGGTTATCCCAGAAGGCCTTAGCCTTTTCCAATAAGTGGACAGGTGTACTCAGTTTCCACAGGCTAAGGCAGGACCTGCTTGTATCCATCGATAATAGAGGCAACAGTTGGGGAACCAGTCTGCAGACACACTGTCAACAATGATGACACCCTTCAGTGAGAAGGCAGACTCCAGAGTTTTCCTTTGTGATGCCATACACTTTTGGAACTGTAGATGCTGCCATTTTAAAATACCTGTTGGATGATCAGTCCGAAGCAGCATGTTTAGCAGTGTGGCCCTACCAGCTCTTTGTTTCTAATCTTAATCAGCTGTACATCACTGGTACTCCTGGAGATTTCAGTGGTGATGCCCAAGTCCTTGAAGTAAGGAGTCTTCTTGGACTTTAGACCAGTGTTCTGGACTGACAGAGTGACTTCACATGGGGCGGTGGCACAGGCATGGGTGACTGTTGGCACCTAACCAGCATGTCTCTGACATCGGTGAAGTCCTCCTTAGTGAACACAAAGCCTGCATTCTCCTTGGGTATGGGGAAACAGTTTCTCCAGAGCTGGGTTGCTGTCTAGATACCTGCTCAGGGCTTGGGCTACAATAGTGTTCTTGCTTATCAGCACCGTAGCTTGTCCTTGGAAGTATATGCTGATCTGCTTGGAGCCTACTTTATCTGTTTCCAGGACTTGGTCTTTCATGTTGTCCCATACTTTGGAGGCATCTTGGCAGTGTGTCAGGTACTGCCATACAGGTTTAAAGATGATGTCACTTTAGAGAAGATGCCTGGCAAGAGGAACTATTCTCCTGTTTCTAAACAACTGTGCAACTTCATTAGTTCCTTAGTTGGCTATACAGGTGGCACTCTGGGAGTTCCTTTCCCTTTACTCTCCCTTATCCACCAACCCACCTACACAACCTTATTGAAGTTCCACAAATGCGTAGATTGATAGTAACTACAAAATCAAAGTGGATGATACTAAGTATTCCTTGCACCAATCTTTTATTATATGGGTTGAAATTTTTCAAAATAAAAGCATTTAAAGAAAACTTTCCGGGTTGTGGATTTAGCACAGTGGTAGCGTGCTTGCCTAGCAAGTGCAAGGCCCTGGGTTCGGTCCCCAGCTCCAGGAAAAAAAAAAAAACTTTCCTATAGAGTTTTGGTTCAGATTTCTTTGGATGTAATATCCCTTTCTCTTTCTTTGTGGACACTTTTAGAATATCTTGTTTTATTTTGTAATGATGTTAGGATTCATTTTTTTAAATCTGGCATTGGTTCTTTATAGAATCCTTATAGTAGACACTCTGTGGTCCTGTTTAATAAGTAGAGTCATGTCCTAAAGGTCCAAGAAATTATTTTATACTGCTTATTGATAATTTTCTTTCCTACTATTTTTAAAGCAATTAATTAATTAACATCCCAAATGCTGCTCTCCTTCTGCTCTCCCCTCACAGAGCCCCTCCTCTTCCCTCTCCTCTTTTCTTCTGAGATGGTTCCCCTCCCCATGTTTACCCTTTCCCTGGTGCATTAGTTTAGGCTCATCCTCTCCCACTAGACAAACAAGGCATCTCTCTTGGGATATGAATGACACAGTCAGGCTACAGGTTTAGGGAGAGCTCCCTGCTCCAATTGTTGGGGGACCCCGATGGAGACTGAACTGCCTGTCTACTACGTATGTGCGAGGCCTTGGTCCAGCCTGTGAATGTTCTTTGGTTGGTGGCTCAGTCTCAGAGAGCTTCAGGGGTCCAGGTTAGTTAATGTTGTTAGTCTTCCTGTGGGGTTCCCTTCCCCTTCAGGGCCTTCAATCCTTCCCCCAACTCTTCCATAAGAGTCCCTGACCTCTGCCAATCCTCTGTCAGTTCTCCTGACCTCTGTTTGCCTGTGGGTATCTGGATCACTTGTTTCACTGTTTCACTTAGCTGCTGGGTAGAGCATTTCAGAGGCTAGTTATGCTAGACCCCTGTCTGTAAACATGAGTATCATTAATAGTGTCAGGGATTGATGCTTGCCCATGGGATATGCTTCAAGTTGGGCCAGGTATTGTTTGGCCATCCCTTTACTCTGTTTCATCTTTGTGCCTACATTTCTTTTAGATAGGACAATTTTTGGGTCAAAAGTTTTGTAGGTGGGTTGGTTGGTGACCTTATCCCTCCACTGAGGGTCATGCCTGACTACAGGAGGAAGCCACCCCAGGTTCCATGCCCTCACTGTTAGGCATAGGTTACTCACATTGACTCCTGGGAGCCTCCACCATTCCAGGTCTCTGGGACTTCCTATAGATTCCCCCCAGCCATACCCACCCCAGACAGCTGAAGATTTCCATTTATTCTCCTGGTCCTCTGAGCCCCTCTCCTGTCTCTCCTCACACTTGGTCCTGCCTCCCATTCCCCTACCCTTCCACTCTCCAGCCCAGTTCTCTCCCACCCTCTACCTCCTATGACTATTTTGTTCACCTTTCTAAGTGTGATGCAAGCATCCTTGCTTGAACATTCCTTCTTGTATATCATGAGTATTCTGCACATCATGGCTAATGCCCACTTATTTAGTGAGTGTATAACATGTATTTCCTTTTGGGTCTGAGTTACCTCACTCAGGATCATATTTTCTATTTACATCTATTTGCCTGCAAAGTTCATGATGACCTCATTTTAACAGCTTACTAGTATTCTATTGTATAAATGAACCACATTTTCTGTATCCATTCTTCAGTTGAGGGACATCTGGGCTGTTTCCAATTTCTGGCTATTATAAATAAAGCTGTGTACACAGTTAAGCAAGTGTCCCCATGGGATGGTGGAGCATTTTTTGGGCATATGCCCAGGAGCGGTATAGCTAGGTATTCAGGTAGAACTATTGGCAATTTTTTGAGAAACTGCCAGATTGATTTCCAGAGTGGTTAAACTAACAATGATTCAGATGTTTTACCTCTTCTACTGACAGTATATAATTAATATTTTCTGATTTTAATTTATTCTGGTTTTATTTTTTGCTTCAATTTTTCCACATTCTATTTGAACTGTTATTCACCAAGTTATAACTATTAGCTTAATTTTCTATAGAGTTAACTGTTTATTTCTCTTAAGTTTCATACTCAATGAAATATTCATTTTAGTTTTTTCTTAATTTTTATAACGTTTTGTATTTGTTTTATAGGTCTGATACTATTGTAGTATTTTCCCCATTCCTAGGATTTTTTGTAAAGTTTCTTTTACCCTTTCATTTTTCTCATATTTAAGAGCTTTCCTCAGTAGTCCAGTGATTATAGTTACTTATTTGATGAACAAAATCCTGAGTTCATGCTTTCTATGTATAAGCAGAGTGTGCAGTCTAGAAATATTCACCATGAAATGTTCAAGTGGTCCACTGGAGACCTCAGATGATGTTATGCGGGAATCTTTTCTTTCAAGCCATGTTTATCTGGGAAACTCAATTCCAATTTCTTATTGAATGGCAATAATCTGGCCGCAAAGCATTTTGCTCAGAATGTAGAGTCAAGGCTGTATTTTAGTATTCAAAGATTTGTCAACTAATATTTGGCTTCATAATTCATGCTTCTTAAAAAAATCTCATTTACGTTTCCTCATTCTGAAGAAATTCCAGTGTTTTCAGCCAAAGAGTGAGATGAGGCTTCTGGCTTATGAAGTAGGTCTTGGCTAATGATGTTCTGTGATTACAAGTTGCATCTGTATGCATCAGAGTAAACTTTGAATATTCATACATACATTTCCAATTCATTTCTCACTTGTTTTTGCCCCCTACTCTCTTCCAAAAATGATGGATCCAAGTTCTAAGCTTATTGAGTATCTTTTAACAAAAATTCTCAGTACACATTTTAAGTTATGAGCTTCTTCACTGAGCCAAATTAGTTACTACTTTCCCACTTACTTTTTGTCTGCTAAAAAGTTTCTTTTGTCAGCTGCTGCCTAATCTTCTGCTATAATTGGCTGTGATTATTCTTTTTAATATGATAAAGAGACAAATGTTTAAAACATGTTTGTTCTTACTGTTTATAAATACAGAGAATGAAACCAAGCCTCACACGTGCTAAATGAAGCTCAAACACTGGACTACATTTCTGGCCCTTATTTATTTGTTTGTTTGTTTATTTGTTTGTTCATTCATTTATTCATTTTTATTTTGAGACAATGTCACTAAGTTCCCTAGGTAATTGCCCTTGTGCAGCCTTGATAGGCTTTAAACTGTGATCTTTCTGTCGTCATCTCATATGTAGCTGGGGTTATAGGATTCTATTGTAGGCTTAAATGTTTTCTCAGCCTTACTTTTAATGGTGTTCTTAAACACTTTAACATCTCTTCTAGCCCACCCTTCGCCAGGAGAAGTTGAAAAGAAAGGTTATCAGGATACAAGGGAAGTAGACCTACTTAAGAATTGTTATTTTTGAGCCAATCTCATCTGCATCCAGCAGTTCAGTTCATAGGACTCATCAGTGGCAGTTTTATCCATTTGAAAACACTTCATGAATATACCAGAAGTCCAGTTCGGCAGTGTTGGAATAGAAAACATGAATTAGCAGCTGTGGCATGGCATAGCAGAGACATCCAGGCCTCACCCAAATAGGTATGAATCAACAGAAGCGATCAAGACCATTTGGGATACCAGAGAAGTTCTGTCATGCCTCCAGTGAAACAAAGATCTGTGAAGCCAGGAGACCAAGAAGTGCTGCAAAGTTAGCTTTGCAAGCAAGCAAGCCCCTTCTACTCTCCACTGAGTCCCATTTATACCCCCTCCACACATCACGTGTTCTCCATCTGCCTTGCTTCTGGACATGAGTTTGTCTTAGCAAAACTCCACATGATTAGCGTGTATCAGCTGACATCACGCTGCCAGTTCAATGGAAGCCTGACTCCATGAAAGTAGCAAGAAGTCAACAGCACACCACCAGAAGTGTTTTGGTGTGTTTCTCTCTATGGAGTCCTAACAAATGATAACCAATAATCAACATAAGGCTTACCAATACCATCCAGCATCATACACGGTCCTTCTTAACATCATGTGTCCTTTCACGTGTTTGCTTTAGCAAAACATCATTTCAACTATGTCACTTCAGGAAAACACTCCTTTATGTGTCTGCCTCAGCAAAACACTATCTGAACAACTGACTTTCCAAGAAACTATAAGTTTCCACTTCACCGTACTGTCAATTTTTTCATTCTAATCTTTATTGTAACATGTCTCAAGAATAAAACATCTTAAGCTTTCCCATGTGTATGGATCACTGAGATGATTACACATTATTGAGACTCTGCATTTCACACCAACATTCCTGACAGCACAATGTATAGCAGTAGTCTACAGCACGTTCTTTGCCCAAATCCCTTTGATATTTCTACTATTTGTCATGTTTAGGTGACAAATTACGCTTGGCTTGTTGTGGGATTTCTAGACGAGGAAAAGGAGTTGAAAGGACATAAAGAATGGCTCTTTAATTGAAGGCACTTCTATTAGGAATTTCTACTTCTATTATGGTTTTTAGGACCTAGAACATTCTCTCTCTCCTTCCCTCCCTCTCTCCTTTCCTCCCTCCCTCCCCCTTCTCTCGCACGCGCATACACACACACACACACACTAAAAAATATCTGCCACAAAAAGTTTTTAAAATGAAAAACATAGTGTGATGCTTGTATTTGGGTTTTTATTTGAAAAGCAAACATGATTCATTGTTATAAAAATGCCCAACCAGCAGTTTTGGTACTCTACTATGGTGATGATAGTTATTAAAGTTTACATGGGGTAAATTTTTATAGAATTACCTGTAAAAAAATACAAGTAAAACTAGTGAGCTCTTACTTTTGCTGAAGATGCCACACATTTTGGTCTCAGGACACAGAGAAATCAAGCTGGAATTGACTAGAAACTTCCCATGTGCTGACCAGAAGGCACTACGCAGACTTCTGGGAAAGAAATGTCATCAACAATATTACTCAGCTGTAGACCTGAGTGCAACAAAATTGACTGACCAGGAAAGATGCAACAAAACTGACAGGCCATTGGTGCAATGGTAGTAATTCTTTTATGGGGATAACTCACTAATACACTAAAGCTGCTGAGAAGCTGAAGACTGAGGAGGTCATAGGCCACAGTGAGGAAGCTATTATTGTTGTTTTGCTAAAAAGATATGTTGTAACCATCCGTTTGAACTGTTTATATCCACAGATTAGTGCTGCTGTAAGCTGTTTTCAAATAAATTTCCTTTGTTCACTGGCCAATACTGACTACAGAGACTCATATAACTGGTCAAAACACTGAGACAAAATGGTAGGTGAATATTCAGCCGTATATAGGACATCTACATTACCCCCTCCAAGGCTTAAGGGAATATCTTGGAAAAAGAGATAGAAAGAATGTGAGAACTAAAAACAGATAGCAGCGTGTCATGCTGCCAGACATGTTGTACCTGCTTGATCTAACAGTGAGTGACTTTGTATCTTCACAAAATCTACAGAAGATTGTATCTACAATACCTTATCATACAGAGAGGAGTGACTCATGGGGCTTTATCTCTCCTTGAGGATTTATAGACAGTTAATGGTTGATAGGTAATGGGAAGACAGTTTATTGAGTGGTTCAGCCACTAGCAAGGTGCATTTGCTCCTGAAAAACAAAAAGGGTTCCGCTCATGTTCATCTTAGTAACTCTAGTAAAATTCATTGGTACACACACACACACACACACGCACGTGTGTGTGCACACGCACATACTACAGTTATGCAGGTAAGAGGGCTGGTTGGGAAGAGGAAGGGGTTTTGTAAGAGTAGAAGGAGGACAAGAGAGAGTAGCAGCAGCTACATAAGATCAGAATATATTATACACATGTATGAAAATATAATGAGACCCATTATGAATAATTATATATGCAAATGAAATCACTAAACATCAACCAACTCAAACCTTTGACTCTGATGAGACATCCAACGAAACTGGTGAGCTTTGAGTAAAGTTTGGTCACAGTTAATAGTATTGTGCCACTGTTTATTTCCTGACTTTTGTTATGGAATATGGTCAGGGAAGAACAGATGAGGAGAACAAAGAAGATGGTATTTTACTGAGTTTTGTATGTTTTTGAATTTTGAGACAGGGTTTCACATAACCTAAGCTGGCCTCTAATAATCTGACCACTATGAAGATGGCCTTGACCTCCTGTTCCTCTTCATTGTGTCTACCTGACTTCTGGTGACTGGCATGTATGACTGTACCGAGTCCTAAAATACTGTTTTTAAATTATATTCAATAAACAAAACAGAAGTACGAGCTACATGTGGTTTCTGACAAAAAGAAGTTTGGAGGGTGATTGACATCAAGCATTTTCAAACTGCATACTTTATTTATAGTTTATGTGTTACATATAATTATTTCACATATTTTGTGTGCATGGTATATATGGTATACATATTAAAGTAGGAGGAGAACCCCAGGTGTTTATTCCCACGTTATACATTGATCAATACTAGGGTCTCTCTTTTATTGTTCACCACTATGTACATAAAGTTAGGAAGCCTGGAAGCTTCCAGAAATCTCTGTTTCTGTCTCCCATCTAATAATAGGAACACTTGCAATACAGACATAAATAAAAAACAAAGCGACTAGAGAAAATCAAGACCTCTCTCTCAGAATCCCACCATTAGGATGTTATTATTGATACAGTTTTAGTGAATGTTTTCTGCATTGATATCTCCACATTTATTGAGCACCTCTTATATTCAAAGAATTTATCTGTATATTATTTTATTTTTCATAGGCATGGGAATTTTCCATGCATGTGTGTATGTGCATCTTGCGTGTGCCTGGTACTCGTGAAAGTCAGAAGAAAGTGTCAGATTTCCTTGGAATAGAGTTACAATTCGTTTTCAACTACCATGCAGGTGCTAGGAATTGAACCCAGGTCCTCCAAAAGAACAGGCAAGGGTCTTAACCAATGAACCATTTATTCAGTCCCCCTTTCTGTATATTATTACATTTTTAGCTTCCTACTGTCCTCTGTTGAAGACACCATTATCATTCTCATTTTATGCATGAAGATGAGATAATTTTTATTATGTCACCTAGCTAGTAGGTTTCCTGGCTGAGATGTGAGTTGATTGCTGTCTGATGAGTAAGCTAATTCTTTTTCATGCTGTAACCACCCTACCTCCTTGTAAGCCCTGAAATGTGAGCTTCCTATTCCAGATACCTACCTTAATGGATCTCATTAGGATGGTTATATATAACCCTTATTTTCATAACTTTCCAACTCTTTTTCTGCTGAGATTTGTTTCCATTCCTCAAATACTTTCTATGCTATTTTTTCCTTCTATAGGAAAAATGCCAAGAGTTCATGCCACTTATAGAATTTTGCTCCTAGCTTATTTCCCTTTTGCTTCTAGATTTATAACTCCACATTGTCTTATTTCTGTCTTTCTGGCTTTCTCTGAATATTGACAAAAGTGGTTTTATCCAAGCATTATGTACCTGAATATATTTAACCCCTCCTCCTTTCATCTTTAGACTCTGTCTCTCAAATATGATATCATCAGTTTCCATGAGAGAGGTGTGACAGGCCACATAAAAGGATAGCCTTTTCTTGCTCCAGTATCATTTCAATTTATTCCCTTCCCCACCCATCACTATGTGGTATCTTGTTCAATTTCCACAATACATCTGGCATTTCATTTCTTTTCAAGAGTTTGAGAAGAAAATCACACACCAGAGCCTTTTCTTGATCCAGACACATTTCACAGCCTTTGACATTTAAAAAAATCTGAGAAATCCTAGTTCTTTTCAGTCAAATACTGCCTTTCCCTCTCTTGCTGTTTCTAGCACCTCGAGGCATATGCATTCTGCCAGCCTCAGCATCGTCTGCAGCTAGATTCCATGTGTCACCCGGATGACCATTTCCCCTTCCTCCCAGGTGCCACTGAAACCAGCAGCTTTCAAAGCAGCTGAAGCTGCTGTCCTCCAGTCTTGTTGAACTCAGCAGTAAAAGCGGCAGGGCAGGGAGTATTTCTCTGCTTCAACAACTGGATCCTGCTGCTCACTTCTGGAGCTGTCATGTCAGTTCCGCTATATACTGTCTCTTTCTGCCTTGATTAGTACCTTAACATAGGAGCACAGCTTTTCCCTTCTCCCTGATCCTAAAGCAGTTAGGGAAGGAACTCCATGATCCAAATTTCTTTCCTTCTGCACTGACAAATCTGTCCAATTTGATTATTAAGGCTGCTACCAACCAATAGTCTTCTCTTTTACTTATCTTTTCTTGAGTGTTCATAGGACTTGACTTTGATTTTACCTTCGCTAGCTCTCCTCATTTTCCCCCTTCACTCTACTTACAACTTACTTTTCTTTTGAATTTTGTTTTTGTTTTATCTCTGCAACCCATCACATATATCCTGCATTTGAGAATTTGTGTTTGGCTTTCTTAAGCATGTGGTTTGGCTCTTTTCTTGTGTGAGACTCCCTAGGGAGATGTGAAGAAATATATACTCATCACAGATAGGGATTCAGAATCTGCCACATATCAAAGTGAATGATTCCACCAAATTCCACCAATGGGCTTATTGGGGTTACTTACAGGAATGTGGGAAAGCAGGGAAGCTATATCACCAAATAAAAAGAGATCATTCTAATCTTGGTGAACACTCAGGAAAGTTGCATTCCTGGAGATCTCTGGGCAGTCATTTAGTGCATATATAACCTTGGGAAGGGAACATGAATCTTGCAGTAGAGCCAAAGGGGTCCCTGGAGCTTGATGGTTAGTCAGTCTAGCTTATTGGCAACCTCCAGATTCATCAAGAAGCCTGACTAAACAACTGTGGAGAGCTTTTAGAAAAGATATCTGAAAGAACCCAGATGCCCTTCAACAGAGGAATGGATACAGAAAATGTGGTACATCTACACAATGGAATATTACTCAGCTATCAAAAACAACGACTTTAATGAAATTGTAGGCAAATGGAACTGGAAAAATATCATCCTGAGTGAGCTAACCCAATCACAGAAAGACATACATGGTATGCACTCATGGATAAGTGGCTATTAGCCCAAGTGCTTGAATTACCCTAGATGCCTAGAACAAATGAAACTCAAGACGGATGATCAAAATGTGAATGCTTCACTCCTTCTTTAAAAGGGGAACAAGAATACCCTTGGCAGGGAAGAGAGAGGCAAAGATTAAAACAGAGACTGAAGGGACACCCATTCAGAGCCTGCCCCACATGTGGCCCATATATATACAGCCACCCAATTAGACAAGATGGATGAAGCAAAGAAGTGCAGAAGTGTAGATCGCTCCTGAGAGACACAGCCAGAATACAGCAAATACAGAGGCCAATGCCAGCAGCAAACCACTGAACTGAGAATAGGACCCCCGTTGAAGGAATCAGAGAGAGAAGTGGAAGAGCTTGAAGGGGCTCGAGACCCCATATGTACAACAATGCCAAGCAACCAGAGCTTCCAGGGACTAAGCCACTACCTGAAGACTATACATGGACTGACCCTGGACTCTGACCTCATAGGTAGCAATGAATATCCTAGTAAGAGCACCAGTGGAAGGGGGAAGCCCTGGGTCCTGCTAAGACTGAACCCCCAGTGAACTAGATTGTTGGGGGGAGGGCGGCAATGGATGGGGAGGGGAACACCCATAAAGAAGGGGATGGGGAGGGATTAGGGGGATGTTTGCCCGGAAATCGGGAAAGGGAATAACACTCGAAATGTAAATAAGAAATACTCAAGTTAATAAAAAAAAAGAAATATGACCATACAAGATGTAAAAGCCATTTCCTTGCAAAGAAAAGAATCATTTGAGTGACAACATGCAGAACAGGAGAAAATACCTGCAGACTGTAGATCTTTTATGACATCATTATCCAACATGCATACAGAATCCAACACAATACCAAGAAAACCAAATGAGCAAAAGATCTGGATACACGTCTTTTAAAGTAGATATACAAATGATCAAGAGATACAAAAAATGTTCAACTTCTCTAGCCATCAAGGAAATGTAAATTAAAACCACAAGTAGAATGAGTATAATCAAAAGAATTAAAGATGTTATTCAAAGTAATTCACATTATCAACACTTGATACTGTCTGGGATCAAGTTGGTGTGAATATTGATGGGAGTGCTACATTCACCTGGATTGGAAATTTTAGTGAAGGATAGCCAGCTACTAAATATTGGATGCAGGAGTTTTGGCATTCCATGATATTTTCAAAACTGAGCCATGACATGTGGTTTTAGAGGAAGCTATGCATCCAGAGGATTTCTACTCTTGGGAACCAGTAGACAGTATTGGTTCTGGTTCTGAAATATGAGTTCAACTTTTGGCTCAAAGGTATTCTTTTTTTTTTTTTATCCTCTTCTCAATACACACACACACACACACACACACACACACACACACACACACACACACACCAGAAAATAAAATTAACAAGCAAAATTTATTTTAAATTATATAAAACTATTACATATTTGAACTTTTTTTCCCACTGTCCTCATGGGTTCCCAACAAGGACAAGTTAGCAGGAAAGATAGCATATTTCCTCCTCAGCAAGTGAATGTTAAAGAAACTGCATTGGTTTTCAGATTACATTAAACGTTATAGAATTTTCTGATAGACGAATGTTTCCACTTTATTTTTTTTTTGTGTCTTATTAAATGAATATCTTTATTTTATTTTTTTTTTATTAACTTGCGTATTTCTTATGTACATTTGGCAAACATCCCTTCCTCCCCCCCTTCCTTATGGGTGTTCCTCCCCACCCTCCCCCCATTGCCGCCCTTCCCCCAACAATCACGTTCACTGGGGGTTCAGTCTTGGCAGGACCAAGGGCTTCCCCTTCCACTGGTGCTCTTACTAGGCTATTCATTGCTACCTATGAGGTTGGAGCCCAGCGTCAGTCCATGTATAGTCTTTAGTTAGTGGCTTAGTCCCTGGAAGCTCTGGTTGCTTGGCATTGTTGTACATATGGAGTCTCAAGCCCCTTCAAGCTCTTCCAGTTCATTCTCTGATTCCTTCAACGGGGGTCCCGTTCTCAGTTCAGTGGTTTGCTGCTGGCATTCGCCTCTGTATTTGCTGTATTCTGGCTGTGTCTCTCAGGTTCGATCTACATCCGGCTCCTGTCGGTCTGCACTTCTTTGCTTCATCCATCTTGTCTAATTGGGTGGTTCTATATGTATGGGCCACATGTGGGGCAGGCTCTGAATGGGTGTTCCTTCAGTCTCTGTTTTAATCTTTGCCTCTCTCTTCCCTGCCAAGGGTATTCTTGTTCCCCTTTTAAAGAAGGAGTGAAGCCTTCACATTTTGATCATCCGTCTTGAGTTTCATTTGTTCTAGGCCACTAGGGTAATTCAAGCATTTGGGCTAATAGCCACTTATCAGTGAGTGCATACCATGTATGTCTTTCTGTGATTGGGTTAGCTCACTCAGAATGATATTTTCCAGTTCCAACCATTTGCCTACAATTTCATAAAGTCGTTGTTTTTTTGATAGCTGAGTAATATTCCATTGTGTAGATGTACCACATTTTCTGTATCCATTCCTCTGTTGAAGGGCATCTGGGTTCTTTCCAGCTTCTGGCTATTATAAATAAGGCTGCATGAACATAGTGGAGCACGTGTCTTTTTTTATATGTTGGGGCATCTTTTGGGTATATGCCCAAGAGAGGTATAGCTGGATCCTCAGGCAGTTCAATGTCCAATTTTCTGAGGAACCTCCAGACTGATTTCCAGAATGGTTGTACCAGTCTGCAACCCCACCAACAATGGAGGAGTGTTCCTCTTTCTCCGCATCCTCGCCAGCATTTGCTGTCACCTGAGTTTTTGATCTTAGCCATTCTCACTGGTGTGAGGTGAAATCTCAGGGTTGTTTTTGATTTGCATTTCCCTGATGACTAAAAGATGTTGAACATTTCTTTAGGTGTTTCTCAGCCATTCGGCATTCCTCAGCTGTGAATTCTTTGTTTAGCTCTGAACCCCATTTTTTAATAGGGTTATTTGTCTCCCTCTTGGTCCTAACTTTTGAGTTCTTTGTATATTTTGGATATAAGGCCTCTATCTGTTGTAGGATTGGTAAAGATCTTTTCCCAATCTGTTGGTTGCCCGTTTTGTCCTGACCACAGTGTCCTTTGCCTTACAGAAGCTTTGTAGTTTTATGAGATCCCATTTGTCGATTCTTGATCTTAGAGCATAAGCCATTGGTGTTTTTTGTTCAGGAAATTTTTTCCAGTGCCCATGTGTTCCAGATGCTTCCCTAGTTTTTCTTCTATTAGTTTGAGTGTGTCTGGTTTGATGTGGAGGTCCTTGATCCACTTGGACTTAAGCTTTGTACAGGGTGATAAGCATGGATCGATCTGCATTCTTCTACATGTTGACCTCCAGTTGAACCAGCACCATTTGCTGAAAATGCTATCTTTTTTCCATTGGATGGATTTGGCTCCTTTGTCAAAAATCAAGTGACCATAGGTGTGTGGGTTCATTTCTGGGTCTTCAATTCTATTCCATTGGTCTATCTGTCTGTCTCTGTACCAATACCATGCAGTTTTTATCACAATTGCTCTGTAATACTGCTTGAGTTCAGGGATAGCGATTCCCCCAGAAGTCCTTTTATTGTTGAACATAGTTTTAGCTATCCTGGGTTTTTTGTTATTCCAGATGAATTTGCAAATTGTTCTGTCTAACTCTTTGAAGAATTGGATTGGTATTTTGATGGGGATTGCATTGAATCTGTAGATCGCTTTTGGCAGAATGGCCATTTTTACTATATTAATCCTGCCAATCCATGAGCATGGGAGATCTTTCCATCTTCTGAGGTCTTCTTCAATTTCTTTCTTCAGAGTCTTGAAGTTCTTGTTGTACAAATCTTTTACTTGCTTGGTTAAAGTCACACCGAGGTACTTTATATTATTTGGGTCTATTATGAAGGGGTGTGGTTTCCCTAATTTCTTTCTCAGCTTGTTTCTCTTTTTGTGTAGGAGGCTACTGATTTATTTGAGTTAATTTTATACCCAGCCACTTTGCTGAAGTTGTTTATCAGCTTTAGTAGTTCTCTGGTGGAACTTTTGGGATCCCACTTAAATATACTATCATATCATCTGCAAATAGTGATATTTTGACTTCTTCTTTTCGGATCTGTATCCCCTTGACCTCCTTTTGTTGTCTGATTGCTCTGGCTAGAACTTTAAGAACTATATTGAATAAGTAGGGAGAGAGTGGGCAGCCTTGTCTAGTCCCTGATTTTAGTGGGATTGCTTCAGAGTTTCTCTCCATTTAGTTTAATGTTAGCCACTGGTTTTGCTGTATATGGCTTTTTTACTATGTTTAGGTATGGGCCTTGGATTCCTATTCTTTCCAGGACTTTTATCATGAAGGGGTGTTGAATTTTGTCAAATGCTTTCTCAGCATCTAATGAAATGATCATGTGGTTTTGTTCTTTCAGTTTGTTTATATAATGGATCACGTTGATGGTTTTCCGTATATTAAACCATCCCTGCATGCCTGGGATGAAGCCTACTTGATCATGGTGGATGATTGTTTTTGATGTGCTCTTGGATTCGGTTTTGCCCAGAATTTTGTTGAGTATTTTTTTGCGTCGATGTTCATAAGGAAATTGGTCTGAAGTTCTCTTTCTTTGTTGGGTCTTTGTGTGGTTTTTAGGTATAAAGTAATTGTGGCTTCATAGAAGGAGTTCGGTAGTGCTCCATCTGTTTCAATTTTGTGGAATAGTTTGGATAATATTGGTATGAGGTCTTCTATGAAGGTCTGATAGAATTCTGCACTAAACCCGTCTGGACCTGGGCTCTTTTTGGTTGGGAGACCTTTAATGACTGCTTCTATTTCCTTGGGAGTTATGGGGTTGTTTAACTGGTTTATCTGTTCTGATTTAACTTGGTACCTGGTATCTGTCTGAGAAATTGTCCATTTCCTGCAGATTTTCAAGTTTTGTTAATATAGGCTTTTATAGTAAGATCTGTGATTTTTTTGAATTTCCTCTGAATCTGTAGTTATGTCTCCTTTTTCATTTCTGATTTTGTTAATTTGGACACACTCTCTGTGTCCTCTCGTTAGTCTGGCTAAGGGTTTATCTATCTTGATTTTCTCAAAGAACCAACTTTTGGTTCTGTTGATTCTTTCTATGGTCCTTTTTGTTTCTACTTGGTTGATTTCGGCTCTGAGTTTGATTATTTCCTGCCTTCTACTCCTCCTGGGTGTATTTGCTTCTTTTTGTTCTAGAGCTTTTGGTGTGCTGTCAAGCTGCTGACATATGCTCTTTCCTGTTTCTTTCTGCAGGCACTCAAGCGCTGGAGTTTTCCTCTTAGCACAGCTTTCATTGTGTCCCATAAGTTTGGGTATGTTGTACCTTCATTTTCATTAAATTCTAAAAGTTTTTTAATTTCTTTCTTTATTTCTTCCTTGACCAGGTTATCATTGAGTAGAGCATTGTTCAATTTCCACGTATATGTGGGCATTCTTCCCTTATTGTTATTGAAGACCAGCTTTGGGCCGTGGTGGTCCGATACTTACGCATGGGATTATTCTATCTTTCTGTACCTGTTGAGGCCCGTTTTTTTGACCAATTATGGTCAATTTTGGAGAAAATTACCATGAGGAGCTGAGAAGAAGGTATATCCTTTTGCATTAGGGTAGAAACGTTCTATAAATATCCGTTAAGTCCATTTGGCTCCTTGACTTCTCTTAGTCTGTCTCGTCTCTGTTTAATTTCTGTTTCCATGATCTGTCCATTGATGAAATTAGGGGTGTTGAAGTCTCCTACTATTATTGTGTGAGGTGCAATGTGTTTTTTGAGCTTTAGTAAGGTTTCTTTAACGTATGTAGGTGCCCTTGTATTTGGGGCATAGATATTTAGGATTGAGAGTTCATCTTGGTGGATTTTTCCTTTGATGAATATAAAGTGTCCTTCCTTATCTTTTTTGATGACTTTTAGTTGAAAATTGATTTTATTTGATATTAGAATGGCTACTCCAGCTGGCTTCGTCTGACCATTTGCTTGGAAAGTTGTTTTCCAGCCTTTCACTCGGAGGTAGAGTCTGTCTTTGTCTCTGTGGTGTGTTTCCTGTAGGCAGCAGAATGCAGGGTCCTCGTTAAATATCCAGTTTGTTAATCTATGTGTGTCTTTTTTTATTGGGGGAGTTAGGGCCATTGATGTTTGAGAGATATTAAGGAATAGTGATTATTGCTTCCTGTTATATTCATATTGGATGTGTTATGTTTGTGTGCTTTTCTTCTCTTTGTTTTGTTGCCAAAGCGATTAGTTTCTTGCCTCTTCTTGGGTATAGCTTGCCTCCTTATGTTTGGCTTTACCATTTATTATCCTTTGTAGTGCTGGATTTGTAGAAAGATATTGTGTAAATTTGGTTTTGTCATGGAATATCTTGGTTTCTCCATCTATATTAATTGAGGTTTTGCAGGATACAGTAGCCTGGGCTGGCATTTGTGTTCTCTTAGGGTCTGTATGACATCAGTCCAGGATCTTCTGGCCTTCATAGTTTCTGGCGAAAAGTCTGGTGTGATTCTGATAGGTCTGCCTTTATATGTTACTTGACCTTTTCCCTTACTGCTTTTAATATTCTTTCTTTATTTTGTGCGTTTGGTGTTTTGACTATTATGTGACGGGAGGTGTTTCTTTTCTGGTCCAATCTATTTGGAGTTCTGTAGGCTTCTTGTATGCCTATGGGTATCTCTTTTTTTAGGTTAGGGAAGTTTTCTTCTATGATTTTGTTGAAGATATGTACTGGTCCTTTGAGCTGGGAGTCTTCACTCTCTTCTATACCTATTATCCTTAGGTTTGATCTTCTCATTGAGTCCTTGATTTCCTGTATGTTTTGGACCAGTAGCTTTTTCCGCTTTACATTATCTTTGACAGTTGAGTCAATGATTTCTATGGAATCTTCTGCTCCTGAGATTCTCTCTTCCATCTCTTGTATTCTGTTGGTGAAGCTTGTATCTACAGCTCCTTGTCTCTTCTTTTGGTTTTCTATATCCAGGGTTATTTCCATGTGTTCTTTCTTGATTGCTTCTATTTCCATTTTTATTTCCTTCCACTGTTTGATTGTGTTTTTCCTTTAATTCTTTCAGGGATTTTGTGTCTCCTCTCTATGGGCTTCTACTTGTTTATTTATGTTTTCCTGGAATTCTTTCATTTTTTGTTCTCTCTGTAGGCTTCTACTTGTTCTCTAAGGGAGTTCATCATGTCTTTCTTGAAGTTCTCCAGCATCATGATCAAATATGATTTTGAATCTAGATCTTGCTTTTCTGGTGTGTTTGGATATTCCATGTTTGTTTTGATGGGAGAATTGGGCTCCGATGGTGCCATGTAGTCTTGGTTTCTGTTGCTTGGGTTCCTGCGCTTGCCTCTCGCCATCAAATTATCTCTAGTGTTACTTTGTTCTGCTATTTCTGACAGTGGCTAAACTGTCCTATAGGCCTGTGTGTCAGGAGTGCTGTAGACCTGTTTTCCTCTCTTTCAGTCCGTTATGGGGACAGAGTGTTCTGCTTTTGTGCGTGTAGTTTTTTTCCTTTCTACAGGTCTTCAGCTGTTCCTGTGGACCTGTGCCTTGGGTTCACCAGGCAGGTCACTTGCAGCAGAAAAGTTGGTCTTACCTGTGGTCCCGAGGCTCAAGTTGGCTCAGGGGTTCTGCCTGGGCTCTCCTTGCAGTGGCAGCGACCAGGAAGATCTAGCAGCCTCTTCAGAACCTCCGTGCAGGGTTTCCAGATGGCCTCTGGTGTTTCCTCTGGAATCAGCAATGTGTGTGCAGAAACAGTCTCTTCTGGTTTCTGACGTGTCTGCCTCTCTGAGTTTAGCTCTCCTCCCAGGTTTGGGTGCAGAGAACTGTTTATCCAGGTCTGTTTCCTTCAGGTTCAGGTGGTGTCTCAGGCAGGGCTCCTGCTGCTCCTGGGCCCTCCCCCACAGGAACCCAGAGGCCTTGTACAGTTTCCTCTTGGGTCAGGGATGTGGGCAGGGGTGGGCAGTGTTGGTGGTCTCTTCCGCTCTGCAGCCTCAGGAGTGCCCACCTGACCAGGCGGTAAGGTGTCTCTCCCACGGGTTCTGGGAGCAGAGGCTGCTGCGGGCAGGATCCATGGTGTGGGACTTCGAGTAAACACAGGGCGTGCCTGGTCCTCGGGATTCTGCCTCTGGTCCCGATTCCACCCGGCAAGTCTCTTCAACAGATAAGTTAGTCTTACCTGTGGTCCCTGAGGCTCAGTTCTCCCTCATGGGGTTCTGCCCAAGGCTCTCCCGCGGTGGCAGCAACCAGGAAGGTCTGGCGGTCTTCAGGCAGGGCCTCCGTGCCTGCTTCCTGATGGCCTCCGGTCCTGTTTCCTTCAGGTTCCACAGGCAGGCCCTCACCTGAGCCCTCTCCACAGTTTCCTCTTGGGCCAGGGGATGTGGGGCAGGGGTGGGCAGTGTTGGTGGTCTCTTCTGCTCTGCAGCCTCAGGAATTACCCACCCGACCCAGGCAGGTAAGGTATCTCTCCCTGGTTCTGGGAGCAGAGAGCTGCTGCGGGCCGGGATCATGGTGTGGGACTTCCAGTAAACTGGGGCATTACACCTGGTCTCAGAGGATTCTGCCTCTGTTGTCCCATTCCACCCGTGATCACTTGCAGCAGATAAGTTAGTCTTACCTTTGGTCCCGAGGCTCCAAGATTACTCGCATGGGTTCTGGGCTCTCGGTGGCACGGGGAAGATCTCCCGCCTGGGAGCCTCTCCGACCAGGAAGATGGCCTCGCCGCCTTTTCTTCCAAAAGATGATCCTAACAGCTTTTTCTTGATTGCGACACATTTGTTATCATTTGTTTCTAATGTATTTCAAAA
Organism: Rattus rattus; assembly: GCF_011064425.1. Lineage (NCBI taxonomy): Eukaryota > Metazoa > Chordata > Mammalia > Rodentia > Muridae > Rattus > Rattus rattus. The sequence continues at coordinate 90,435,886 of NC_046172.1, forward strand.
GGTTTTACTTACAAAAATCAAGTACCTGTGAGGCTAAGGAAAAAAGGGAATACTTGCACACTGTTGGCGAATATTAGTTATTTCAACTAGTATACAAATTGGTATGAAGATTCTAAAAAGTAAAAAAAAGAGCTACTATAAAATGACCTTTTATATACAGCAGAGAAAATACAAAAAATTAAATTAATATGTAAAAGAAAACCTTTATTCTCATATTCATTACAGCAAATGATGATGAAATACCTTGCCAACTCCACAAGGATCTCCTATCAGATGACACATATGTCTGTGATATTCTATATTAATAATTGATGAGGAAAGACTTTACCTTGAATAAGGGGTGACAATAGTCATGGTTGGCTCTTTGGTGAGTATAAAGAAGGAATTTGCCCAAGGTTGTGTCTCTCTGTTTTGTGGCTGTGAATACAATATGATCATTTATCTACCTCTTACTTCTGCCCCATTCCTTCCCTCCCATGACCAATTGTATTCCCTGAAACTATGGACTGTAATAATCCCTTTTATCTGAAGTTGCTTCTTGTTAGGTATCTTGGTCATAGCAATGAAAAATATCATATATATTTTTTTTTCAAAAAGGACCTTTTGTAATTTGAAGTACCTATTAACCTGTAGAACATTGCATTAAGCAAGATAAGCCAGATACAGGAAGATAATTTCTATATAATCTTACTTATATTTAGATTCTAGAAAGGTTAAAGTTATATGACTAGAATGAAGAATGGTTGTTACCCAGTACTGTGAGAGATGGCGTCTTAAGGCAGATAAGAAAATTAAAAATTCAGGGCATCTGGCACCCCAGACTCATTCATCAGCCCTCAGGCATTAGTGCATTAAACAGTAACAAGCCCTATCCCTGTGATGTTTGGCCAAGTCCTTATGTATACTGTTTCTAGTCATTGTGTCCATAAGAGAGAGGTTCTGGGGAGCCGGAGCCAAGCCTATCCAGATGTTTATCAGGTGCAGAGCTTCTCAGTGTAACAAACATTTACCCAAAAGGACAAAAGAAGAGGCCTTTAGGAACAATGAGGGGCGACCTGACCTTCCTCCGGCCTCCAATAGCCTGCTCCAGGAACTGGCTGACCATAAAACACTATCATGAGGACATTCCTGTGACTTTAAGAGTTTCTCCTTGTGACATTTTTGGTATTTCCTTCTGACATCCCCCCATCTCCTGGGGCTTGTGACTTCTTCCTTAAAAAGCCCTTCTCCCAGCCACTCGGGGTCGACACCTCTGTCTCCTGTGTGGGATATGTGTTGGCCTGGAGATCTCCATAATAGATCTCCGTAATAAACCTACATCACATTATTCATCAAAATGGTCTCTTTGTGTCTGGGGTCCCGTGATTTCCCAAGACTTGGTAAGGAATCTCTCTTGAGGGGTCTTTCAACTTCAAATAGAATTTTGAGGGAGCATTTTTGTCAAAAAGAATATCCACATTTCAATTGATGAGAAGAGGACCTTTAGAAGACTTATTGTATAAATTTATGTTTCTAGTCCTTAATGTGAATTAATTGAAAAACATCAGGGATAAATTTTTTGTTCTTACTACACCCAAAGGGAAGTTTTCTGAAGGCAAGCATATTTTAATTAGATTGTCATTTTTTTTCAATGTATACATATTTCAAAAAATATGATGCTGCAGTAAAAATATACAACTAATGATGTTATGGTTATATCTTGATATTCTTGTGGGACTCTAATGCATGGAGGTTGAGGCTGTCTCTGACTCTTTTTTGGCTGCTTCTGGAACTCTTTTCTTCCTACTGGGTTGCTTCATCCAGCCTTGATAGAAGGGTATATGTGCCTAGTCTTGTAACTTTTTTGTACAATGTTTGGTTGATATCCCTGGGGGCTCTTTTCCCTATGATAAGCTGTAGATATGGCAGATCTGGAGGAGGGGAGATCTGTGGGGGTCTGTGAGGAATGGAGATGGAAGGAGAAGGTGTTGACAATGCATGTGTGCTTCTAG